>NC_136492.1:26265201-26340201 GCF_053919585.1 Euprymna scolopes | reverse complement strand
AAAAAAAAAAAATTAAATAAATAATAATAATAAAATAATAATAATAATAATAATGATAATAATAAAATAAAAATAAAAAGATAATAATGATAATGTCGTTCATTAAATTCCGTCTGTGTTTGTTTACAATATCACGTCAGCTGATATTTGGGCTTGACGATGAATGCTTTGGAATATACACGTCTGATTAATGTTTAGTTTTAAAATATAAAAACGAAGAAATGATTTGCGGCTATTTTAAATAGTACTTCTTCTTTAATCGTAAATTGAACTCATTAATAAGAAAAAATTAAAATAAAATGGTGAGGTACAGCCGGGCTTGAATAGGGGATCATTCGATCTGAAGCCGAATGCTCTACTACTGAACTATACCTCCAGATCTCAATACTTCCGGTTGTTTGTTTGTTTGTTTTTAAAGAAGAAATACTTTATTAAGATTGCATTATCTACCTTGCCGGTGTAACGTATAAAAATTTACTTGTGAATTTTTTTATCTATAAGAGAAAAAAAAAGACTGTTTTTAAAATCGATTTTTTTCGATTTTCGGTACTTATCGGATCAATTTCTGTGCAAAACATATCTAAGAACACTGCCAGCTATATAAATTAGCTTTGTGTGAAATTTGCAAAAGATAAGCTCAACTGTTTGGGAACCTATAAGAAGGAACTCACACACATGCACAAAGTGACTTTTATAGAATAGTAGCGATATCTATGTTAATATGATAAATGTATGACGTAATCACATTGAAACATCACTTTCCATTATTTACCGAAGTTAAAACTCGCCACTGACCAATTGTGAATATAGGCCATGTATATGCTCTCTGCTTATTTCGGCCTGGTTTCCAGTCGTTATAGACTTCTCATTTTAAATCTAATCAAGTAATATCCATTCAGAATAGGTGTGATTAGAAATTGCGCGAGATTTACTTCTCAATTACAGTAGCAGGCATCCTCACAGAAGGTATCTATTTCCTCTTAGATTGCCTATGTGATACGGTTATGATCTCTGGTATTAGATAAAAGGAACTTGTCTCGATGTTTCTGTGAGTTCATTCCTTACAGACTCGAAGACGGCTGGCTGATTTTTAAGAAATGTCACGCGAAGGAGATTCATGTGCCTAGCAAATGTTATACATTTATATATTGATGGCTCAAATTTTCGACCCAGACCGATTAAAAAGCTTGCCCTATCTCTGAATACCCTTTATGTCAAATCTCAAATGTTTAGACCAGAAATTTCTGTGTAAATTGGTAGAGACTGCAGAGGTCAATTTTTTTTTTATTTTGACCCCTATTATGACTACTTAAAATTTATTGTTCTGGGCTCAAATCACATTATTAAGTTAGAGCCATGTCCAAGGAATCGATATCTAAAATTTCAATTGTTTTTATTGAAAATTGGCGGAGGAGTTTGGTAGAGTTCTCAAAAGTCAAACCGTTAAACCTTGACCCCTTAACAGCCAAATTTCTGGCGGAAAAGAAATTACAAAGATTTTGCCAAATCTCAGTATTTTGTATATCAGATTTTGAGTCTGTAGACTAAAAATTGACAGAGTTATTGTGTAGGGAAATGTACACAGACAGACACACATACGCTTTCACTTTTATAGATAAACTGGAATGGGTGCCCGGCGTTGCCCGAGTGCTTGGAGTTGTATGTTGAGCAAAAAAATAAAACGGTCAATTTTTTTAAAATTTGACCCTTATTATGACCCCCTAACATTTATTTTTGGGGCTCAAATCAAGTTATTAAGTTAGATCCATGTCAAAGGAACCTATATCTAAAATTTCAAGTATTTTGACCCAAAATTGTAGGAGGAGTTTGGTAGAGTTCTCAAAGGTCATATCGTTGAACTTTGACCCCTTAACAGACAAATTTTTTGGCCGAAAACCGATCACATAGATTTTCCCAAATCTCAGTACTCTGTATAACTAATTTCGAGTCTGTAGACTTAAAATTGACAGAGTTATTGCGTAGGGAAATGTACACAGACAGACAGACACACAGGCAGACACACAGACACGTTCACTTTTATAGATATACTAGCATTTCCGCCAGGCGTTGCCCGGGTGTTTGGATGTGTATGTTGAGCAAAAAAAAAGTGGTATTAGGAAGGCAGGCTTGAACCCGTACCGCGAAAAAGGAAAAGAACGGAGGAAGAAACCTGACCTATTTGAGGTTACGACCACCGCCAAATCTGAAGTGACTAATGCTTAAATTAAGGCTAGAAAATCGCAACGAGAGGATATCTTTAAAAAATATTTGCGAAAAAAGCGACTCCCCCTGTAGAAAAGTGCCTAGTTGAAGGTGAAGATATTAATGTTTTAGCCAATTTTCCAATATTTGTCGTATGAAAGGTCGACAGTTAAAACGATAATAATCTTAGTAAAATCCGTCGCCTTTGTCAAAAGTTTTAGGCAGACATGCAAACATACGTACATACATTTTTATATTGGTAACTAAAAATTTCGACCCAAACCGATGAAAAAGCTTGCCCTATCTCTGAATACCGTTTATGTAAAATTTCAAATGTTTAGACCAGAAATTTTCTGAGTAATTTGGTAGAGACCGCAGAGGTCAAATTTAAAAAAAACTTTGACCCCTATTATGACCCCTTAAAATTTATTGTTTTGGGCTCAAATCACATTATTAAGTTAGATCCATGTCCAAGGAACCTATATCTAAAATTTCAAGTCTTTAGATCCAAAATTGTATGAGGAGTTTGGTAGAGTTCTCAAAGGTCAAATCGTTGAACTTTTGACCTTTGACCTCTTAACAGCCAAATTTCTGGCCGAAAACCAATCACATAGATTTTCCCAAATCTCAGTACCCTGTATATCAAATTTCGAGTCTGTAGACTAAAAATTGACAGAGTTATTGCGTAGGGAAATGTACACGGACACACAAACACACGGATACACAGACGCACACACAGACACGTTCACTTTTACAGAATATAGATAGATATATCTATATATTTCTGTCTTAATATATTTTCTTATAATATATACCAATCCTTATTTTAGAAGCTCAATGTAATTACAGAGCATTATAGAGAATAAATGACAAAAATCTATATTCTAAAATTCATAATGTTGACCATCTTATAATTTATTCTTTTAATTCAGATTAGTGAATTAATTTATAATATAAATCGAATTAATTTATAATATAAATCGGTTTAATTTTTTTAAATAACATTAAGCGAAAGACATTAAAATTATATGAAAATTACTTATAAGTTGAATATGGATGACTATGGGTTGGGAATATTTATAATATGAATGTTAAAAAAATAAATATAAGAATATAAGAATATGGAGAGTAGACAACGCATTGCTGCGCTATCGGCAACTCCCGTTATTCTCTCTTCTTCTTATTTGTCCCTCAGTCCTCATTTCCAATGTGATTTTTCTGACAAAGGGTGAAGAAAAAGCTGCTTTCTAGGACGGCAGTACTTCGTGAACAGTAGCCTGAAATGTCGTAAATCTTCTGTTTCTATGTCTATCCTTAGGGCCATGTCACTAGTAAGGGTGCTGGAGGTAAAAGTTTCATCTGGGCTGATGTTATCCGCCTGATAGTCAGGGATCCGAACCTTGGAGTAACGACCAAGGAGGTTGTCCTATCAGTAGATGCATAGTACTGGGGCTGCTGTATTGCCATCTGGTGAATGGATTCTAGACCATGCAGTAGTTTCGGGTGGGGCCCTCTCGATGCCATACTAGTGGGTAAATATTACGGCTTTACCTTATCATTTGCTACAAAAGAAAAGTCCTGTCTTTTCTCTCTTACTTTCCCTCTCTGTCCTGCTCTAACCAAATCTGTCGACCTGTTCCACAAATCCCAAATCATCAACATGAAATATCTCCAGAAAAATAAACACGAAGAAACCTAGAACCCCATCCTCCAACGTAGACCCCTACTACTATGTCTCCTTCTCCATTAGCGGTCTACGTTCCAACCTTACAGAGGTTGAAACCCAATTACAGGAGACAAAATCGGACATATTCTTCCTAAGCGAAACTGGCATAAGACTGAACACTTCCCTAGACGAGTTCATAATTAAAGGATACTCTAACTAAACATCTAAACCTGACTCCCAAGATCGCCATGTGTATTACATATGTGCCTACAGTAAAGATGTGATAGGGATATCTCCAGTGAAGACCCTAATTTACCTTATATGGGCGTCCGGGTTGCACTTGCTTACACCACTGCATTTATATTTGCCCCCTATCGCCCTTACAACAGCGCAGTTACTCTCTTTAAGAGCATATCTGAGAAAATTGACCACATCCTGTCTGCTCACCCTTTCGGCTAACATCCACATTTGTGCTGACTTCAATGTCCACAATGTGGAATGGCTGACCCACTCGAATAATACAGATGATTGGGGGGGGTCTGTTATTATTTCGCCATTTCCTATGATCTCACCCAGATTGGACCTACCCGTGTGCCCGATATTCCAGTCAGTACGCTAGCCTTTTAGACCTGTTTCTCACAACTTCCCCTGAGCTGTGTTCATGTTCCGTTCTGTCTCCTTTGGGATCTTCCGATCACTCGGTTGTATCAGTTGAGATAAAAACGAAATGCAATAAATCTTCAGACGTACCTTTCCACCGTACTGTATATCAATACTCTAGGGCTGACTTCCGTACATTTATATCTGATCTATCTCTGCATTCCATGTTTAAAAAGGATGTGCCCTCCGTAGTATCAGACCTGGCCGAATGGTTAATTGGAGGCATAGACCAATTCATACCATCCAAAAAATTCCGACAAAACCTAACAGCCAGCCATGGTTCTCTCCAAAATATGCTGCTGCCATCGCGCACAGAAATCACTTTTTCCATAGCTACCAACGTAATAGATGCACTGAGACTAAAGCTGCCTTCAGGACTGCCAGCAACCACTGCAAAAGAGTAATAAAAAAGGCAAGAGAGCTCTATGCTCAGTCCGTTAAATCCAAAGTAGCTGAGCAGCGGCTTGGTTCACGCCAGTTTTGGCAAATAGCAAACATGATCCTGAACAGAAGCGTGCGTTCTATCCCAACCATCATCAATGGGCCTGAGGTCATCTCGTCAGCATCAGACAAGGCCAAACTATTTGCCAAGAACATTGCAGCTAATTTTACCCTATGCGACGAAGACCATCAACTCCCCGTATTTCCTCCTATAACAGACAACACGCTATGCAACATACAAATATATGTGCGTGAGGTCGCCAAGCTAATCAAGAACCTGGATTCCAGTAAAGCAACTGGCCGTGACGGCATTCCAATTATAGTGCTGAAAAAGCTTCAACCAGAACTTGCCCCCATATTTACAAAACTGTTTAAGCATTGCCTTAAAGCGAAGTGTTTCCCAATACCCTGGAAAGCTCATCAGTATGGCCTGTATTTAAGAATCCAGGTGGTAAGTCGTCTCGCTCTCAGTACAGACAAATAAGTCTCCTGTGTGTCATGAGTTAGTTGCTGGAATCCATATTAAATAGAGAAGTAGTCAACCACCTCAGCAGAAATAACCTTCTTAGTGCCATGCAATATGGTTTACGTTCTGCCAGATCTACAGCAGATGTGCTAAGGTTATATCTCATGGGATTAGTGAATCTCTTGACAAAGACTTTCTTTCTAGGGCAATAAGGTATGGCATAAGGACCTACTTCACAAGATTTCCAGCTACGGTATAACTGGAAATGTTTTCTCAATCATTAAATCATTTCTCTCTGATCGGCTCATAAGAATAGTGGTTGATGGGCAGAAATCAGAGACCCTCAGAATTAATGCTGGAGTCCGTCAGGGGTCCATCCTGGGCCCAACTCTCTTCCTGCTTTACATCAACGATCTCCCAAAACACATACTTAAATCATTCGTTGACATCTATGCTGATGACACGACCATCTATGGCAACACATCAAAGACCGTAAATGACAAAGCTCTCTCTGATTCTCTCTCCCCTGATCTTGAGCGCGTGGTACAGTAGGGGAAGAGGTGGCTGGTCACTCTTAATGCATCTAAAACCAAGATCCTCTTTACATCATCAAGGCTCTGATCCATATGGCATCAATTGAAATGGATAGGTATTGTCTAGGGGAAGCTCTATGTTTTGATAAGCTTCTAGGCTTGACCTTTACTACTGACCTGAAATGGAACACGTACATCAAGTCAGTTGCCAAGGTCGCTGGGAAAATGGTAAGATCCTTCTACCGCTCCAGAAGGTATCTCACTGCTGATGCAATTCTCTATCTATATAAAAGCCAAGTACGCCCAAGGATGGAGTACTGCTGCCACATCTGGGGAGGAGCTGCTGAAAACAGCCTATCCTGCATTAACAAAGTACAAAATAGGCTTAGTGGGAGACGTTGCGAGCCTGTCTTTGTTTTATCGTTACTTCCATGGTAAGTGCTCGTCTGAGCTCCAATCTCTGGTCTCCCCTCGCCAATCTTTCGCGAAAAACACCCGTCTAGCAGAAACCACTGTCCAAAATTTGGCCCACTCTTTATCTGTGCCAAAACTTAAACGTAGATTCCCTGAACAAAGCTTCTTTCTTAGAAGTGCACGCCTATAGAACTTCCTTTCATTTGCCTGTTTCCCACCTGACTACAACCTGGATGTCTTCAAGTCCAATATAAACACATTTCTGATGAACCGCCCCCTTAAGTTAGACACTTTGTCAAATCTCCAATACTAACGTACAGTACACGCAATAACCCTTATCCCCGAGTGGTTTCCGGGCCTTGATAAGTGGTGACTACCCTGTAAGAAAAAAAGTTAATATCTCGTTAGATTTGTTCGAAGAGAGGTAACTCTATCTCACTTTAATCAAATTAATTTTAACTATTTACAATAATGATAAAAAGGAATTAACCTAACGTAAGTATAGATTTTGAATTGAATGATTCTAAGAATTATAACTTAATAATTATAAGCTTGATTATAATAGTCAACAGAATTGAATTATGTATGGGTTTCAATTCAAATCAATTGATTATTTATGACAACCATAAAGATTAATATTTTGTAGCTTAGTTTATTTTCGTATATACAAACATGTATAATAGTTTATAATTTATTGATGTTATTTTCATAAGTATGTATACACAAAATCGAATTTATAAATTTACTAATTACTAAATAGAAATTTTTTTAGAAGATTTATAAATTAATGTAGATTGTTAGTACGAATAGTTGGGTTTAATGACTTTGTTTGATAAAATTCAAAATAGCGCATATTAAAAGTATATGCAGCTTCTCTTCCAATCATGTCAAATCACACTTCATTTCCTTTTGACGGATTGATTGTTGCTATTTCTTCTGATGAGTTAAGTGCAAAATAGATTCACTGATTGATATAATAATTGAGTGATGTTGCGCTACGAAACAGATATTGTCAACAATTGTATAAATCAACTGAATTTAAGGAATACGTTATAAGATGGTCAACATCATCTATTTTGGAATACAGTTTTTTCTCATTTATTCTCTTTCTCTGTTTCTTTCTCTCTCTCTCTCTCTCTCTCTCTCTATATATATATATATATATATATATATATATATATATAAGAACAGATATTTAATAAAACATGTTACAAACACTTTAAGAAGAGTTGAAAACATTATATTTTTCAAAAAGGAAACACAAATTAAGTGGATTGTCCTTAATCCGCGGAGTTTCTAGAGTAGGAAGTAATTAGCAAAATGTAAAATCGGATTTTGCTTGCAAAGTATTTAATGAAACTAAAAGTAAGTCATATATATATATATATATATATATATATAGAGAGAGAGAGAGAGAGAGAGATAAATATGTACAAATAAAATCAAGTTGCGTTACATTATGTATGGAAAAAAAGAAAAAATAGGGCGAAAGTGACCTTATATAAGGTCACTTTCGCTATATTATATATAGTGATTGTAAGGCCCGCATTCATTTCAAACTTCCATTCATGATTGCGATATATAAATTTTGTACCCCTTAAATAATCATGATATATATATATAATTATATATATATATATATATATATAAAGAGAGAGAGAGAGAGAGAGAGAGAGTAATGAACTGACTGTATCTTGACTTATCAAGTCACCTTTAAATATGCACGCAATATTATAAGAACCCAACCTTAAACTCACTTAAATAAGTAACCCTTTAAGCATTCCAAAATTTCAGACCATGACTCGTCTCTATCTCCACCTCACCCGCTCAACCATCCGCACAGTAAAAACAGCACACTTCCATCGAAATTCACAAGAATGTCCATTTCCCATTTGAACTTGAAATCAAGAGGTCAACCCTTTTAAAGAATACTAAAATGCAAATCCTGCACCCCCGCCGAAAAATTCCATTAAGCCCCTGCATGCTAGCCCAATTTTTACCCTCCCCCTTCTTTACCCTCTCTACTTCACCCTACTCTCCTTTTTCCCTCATCTAAAAGGATTCCCTCGCCCACTATCAACAAGAAAGCGAACTATCTTTCTATCGGGACTCACTCTAGATCAAATCGTTCAACACACCGTTCTGAATATCATCTCCCGGATTATTTTGCTATTTTTCTACCTATACTATTGATTTCGAGGTCCATTGCATACATAACTCAATGCTCAAATTCTATTACTCATGAGGATAATTACAATGGAATGGTATATCCACCGAACATCGGATACACTTTGTCAACACCGAGAAAGCCTTTGGACTACATCAACCAACACACACTCGACACAACAATCTTTTCGAAAAATCAATAAGGAGCAATACGCTTTCACTATATGGGAATATTAATTTCTTCCCTGGACCTATTTTTTGCCCACCTGGATTTATAACCCCGAAGGAAATTGTAATCCTTCCGATAATGGATAGCTCAGGTTGCATCAACTTCTCTTTTCGTAAATTTTTTTCCATTTAATAATCCACAACCACTCAAAAACTATTTTCACTGATTGTGCTGAAAAGCAAAATAGCGTCCATTCGCAGCTGAACATTTTGCTAACCGCATTTCATTACCTCTGATGATATGAGCAAATATTGAAAATCCATGGATTAAGGAAATTTACATAACCCCTTCTATATACTCCTTTTGTCAAACAATAAATTCTTAAATCGCATCTATATGTTGTTTTGTTTCAGAATTTACAATTAAACCACTAAACTTATATATTGCTCTATTCTTAAATATTGAGCTTTTCCTTTTTGGCTGGGATCACCTTGAAAGTATTACTTGAAAGTAATATCTATCAATATTTTTCATCTGAATTCTATCAGTGTCTTATCTCGCTTATATATATATATATATATATATATATATATATATATATATATATATACTTTTATACATAAGTATTAATATGTCACTACACATTCATGAGCATGATTCGGCTACTTACAAGTATCCAGATACATCTTCATGCAATATTGCTTAAACAAAACTAGAATCCGTAATGAATATTAGAAAACAGTTCACATCACAAAACCATCGCGTGTCAATATGTGCGCGTTCTTACTTGCATTTCAATTTGAATGTTGTCTTTACTGATTTGCTTCTATTATACTTTTTTAATTCTTTAATATTTTTTTTTTCTGATATGAAAATCAACAAGTATGTCGTGCGGTCGCTTTGATTTGGAATTAAATTTATTGATTAAAATGACTCGGTATTTATGTATGCACAATGAAACCATCTGCATTCAACAAATCCAATATCAACGCATGTTTTTTTTTTATGCAACGACGCTCAAATAAAAGAGCATTGCTTCTACAAATGGAAGTAAAAAAAATCCACGAATTAAAGACTGCTCTCTAATGTTAATAGCAAAAAAAAAAAAAAGAAAAAAAAGACGGGCAAAACTCGCCAAGATCTTTTAAAGCCAACGATCGGTAATCACTCGCTAAATGACATACGGCTATGTTTTCGAATATAACGCGCATTAAGTTAACTTCCCAAAAACACAAAATAGTTTTAGACCTAGTCACAGAGGTATATATATATATATATATATATATATATATATATATATATATATATATAGAGAGAGAGAGAGAGAGAGAGAAAGAGAGAGAGAAAGATATATATAGATAGATATAGATATATACATCTTTCGATCATGGCATGAGTCAGTTGCCTGTGAAACAGCGAAACAGTGCCGTATGTGGATTTCTATAATGCTCCTTATCATGGGTTGAGCATATCGGGAAGTGATATACAAACTGTCATTAGCGTGTTAAGCGACGCTCTTTGTGTAAACAAATCGAACAGAGGCATTTGAACGATGTCCATCGTTAATTCATCACCCACGCAGCAGCAGCTGTATAGCGTAATAATGAGAAGACTTGACTGTCATTTGGGCGGTCGGGATTCGCTCCTGGCTTGAGGAATTTGCCTGTCTAGTAGCACTGCTGAGCTGTGAAACAGCGAAACAGTACTGTATGTGGAAGACTATATATTTTATATATATATATATATATATATATATATATATATATATATATATATATATATATATATATATATATATATACTAGCAAAAGTATCCGTCGTTGACTGGATTCAAAAACAGCCTACAGAAAATTGTTCGATAAAATGCATGCCCATTGGCTGATAGGAGGGGGCCCGGTGGATACTAGAAAGCTGATTGGCTAACTAGAAATCCTCAACATACATAAAAACAAGAAGCAACCACAAAATTCGCGCATAAGCCTGACGAATCCTACAGTGGATGAAACGCAGAATATTCAGTGTAGCTTAATCGCCATATATATTTTATAAATTACTATATATATATATATATATATATATATATATATATATATATATATATATATATATATATATATATATGCATAGATGCATAGATCATCGTATAATGATTAGATCAGTGTCTGACTGACGTAAAAGAACATTTAAAATTAAAATGTTTAAATGCAACGTTATTTCACGCGGTTAATGGTAGCCGAATGGATACGGTCTTCGCTAATCGAGCCAGAGATGTCTCGTGTTGCGGGGTTCAAATCGTTCGACTGGTATTAATCGTGACACCCTGCACTGAAGATTCCCGAAAGGATTAAACAGTTAGTGTCTGTAGGTATTTAATTATTATAGTTAAAAAATAATTATAATATATATATATATATATATATATATATATATATATAAGATTATAGCTACATTCTTACAATAATTCCACACCCATTCTTACAATGATTCCACACCCATTCTTACAATAAATCCAATCAACCTTGTTCTCCGCATAGCTTAAGTTCACCCCCTGCCCTTTTTTTTTTTTACAAAATACTTATTTTGCTAAAAGTTTATTTTCGTTTTTCATTAAGAATTCCGCTTTCAAACATAAGCGTTGTTGCCTAAACAGGTCTCTATTTACTAAATACTAGAAGAGCGAAACATGCTAATGACTATGTAGCAACAAATTACTGCTTACGTTAAGACAAATTGAAAGTATAAATTGCTCTACTCCAGTGTTGAGCACTTTTGTATTCACCTCGTTTTATTTCACTGGTTAACTAACCTTTGAAATATAGCTCCCTCAAATTATATATTGATGTAACAGTAGTCAATATTACTGCCAATCTTAAGATTTCAATTCCACTAGTCACCAGCTTCAAACTAGCCTTGTATCATACTTGTAGTAAACGGCAATTGAATAAACTGCCTTTAATTTTCGATATCTGATCCCCTTTTGCCAACAATACACTTTTTCAAGATTATCTGTCGACAGTTTTATCTGCATTCTTAATCTCAAATGAATTGAATATATTTCTCGCCGCGAGACTTAAAGGCACTCAATAACTGCATCTTACATACATACATATATATATATATATATATATATATATATATATATATATATATATATATATATATATATATATGTTGATACGATCAATGTGTGTACGCAAGTACCTGGTTATGACCCTCATATTATCGAAAAGATAAAATACTTCTGCGTGAAATGAAGTGATTCATATTTTCGTTTCTATGTCTCCAGGAATTGGATACGCTATGAACGCTGCCTTATCAAGTTAATCAATATCACCACTCATCTCACTTGCGTGTATATATATATATATATATATATATATATATATATATATATATATATATATATATAACACAAACACACACACACACACACACACACACACACATATATATATATATATATATATATATATATATATATATATATATATATATATATATATCTTTTTGATTTTATAGAAGGAATTAGACCTGGAGTCTAAAGAGCAAAGTTTATTTTAATGTGTCAATAACTTTAAATAATATTGCTCATAATACTGTGGATATATAATAAGCTCAATAGGTACATTTCTTCTAGAGTTCTATTAAAATATTAATTAATTTATTATAAAGATTAGTAATTATAGATTGTGAATCAGTTTCAACAGGAAAAACAAACAAAAACCAACTTGAGTGTACGATCGTTTCGGAAACGATATTCATTTTATTTACAATTAACAGTAATCATTTTATTTACAATTAACAATAATCATTTTATTTACAATTAACAATAATCATTTTATTTACAATTAACAATAATCATTGCGAATAATTGTATTCGAATATTCATCTCCTCATCAGCACAAAAAGGGGCGGAGGGAATTGAAGACACCAAAATAAATTTTGTGTGTATGCTTCCGTGTTTTGGGTCCCTCCCCCCGAGTTTTTGGGTTTATATATATATATATATATATATATATATATATATATATATATATATATATATATATATATATATATATATATGAACAAATGATTAATAAAACATGTTAAAAGACATCTTGAAAAAGAGTTAAAAACATATTTAATAGGATTTTTTACCCTTCACCGGACTATCCATTCATGTGAAATCTTTTTATCATTTTTCTTTTACCTCCTATTCCCCTTACCTCATCCTTTTTTTAACCAAGTAAGATCTGTGACTTACTTGTAGTTTCATTAAATACTTTTACATGCAAAATCCGATCCCGCATTTTGCTAATTCCTGCCCTCTGATGAGAAGGAGAGTATTTCTTCGAAACTCCGCGGATTAAGGACTATCCACTTATCTTGTGCTTCCTTTTGAAAATTAAATATGTTTTTAACTCTTTTTCAAGATGTCTTTTAACATGTTTTATTAATCATTTGTCCATATTATAAGCTCTATTTCCTTTTCGGTTTTATTGAGCTTTTACATCTGATTGAGATTACTTTACTTGTAAATATTAACTCTTTAATATTTATAATATATTTTAAGTTTACCATTTTGATTACCTTGGTAAACTTATTGTAATTTATATATATATATATATATATATATATATATATATATATATATATATATATATATATATCATAAAGTTAAATAGATTTCTTTGTCTGTTTACTCTATTTTCAATCCTTTCCAACTTCCGAATAAGTCTTCACTTTTGTCGGGAACTGGCTGATGTAATCACCATATTTATCATAAGTCCGAATACCTTCAAATACTTTAGGATTAATCGTCAGGGATAAATTAATCTAACTAGTTTTGAACAATTAATATTTTTTTCTGTTTGTATTTAGGCACGATTAAAAAGGAGGGGGAAACTTTTGGTGATCCTTGAAGCTAGAGAGATGTTTTTTTGTTTTTAAGTTTGTCAGGGGTGTGGGCATAGATTGAAACTCAAATAACCACTTGCCATGCAATAATGATAGAGCAGAGAAAGGCTCGCAACGTATCTTCTGTGAGAAGAGGTTATAGAGAGAAAAAATGCCATAATCTACATGGTTTCGAAGCAGGTTTCAAACTTTATTAAAGCAGGATAGGCTGGTCCGAGCAGATCCTGCCCAGATTTTATTACATTATATTTTCACCCCAAACAAGGCACATTGCCACTTTGTTGTAGGGGCTACTATCAGGGACATAGACATCAGAGGTACTGTGTAAGGAGTTGGACAACAAGCTGTCGGTTCACGTTACACTTGAACTTCTGCATGTCAGTACAGTTGGGGAAGCAGGGACCCGGAAGGGAATTTCAAAGTCTAGTTGTCCTGGGGAAGAAACTACTGGAGTAGAAGGCTCTCTTACATCTAGGGAACTCTACTATGTAGAGGTGGAATTTAGCTGCTTGTCGGGTTTGTCGGCGGTATTTATGTCGAGGGGGCACAAGTGAGCATTCACCCTGAAAGTACTTGTAGAATAGGCAGAGGGCTGCAACGTTTCGTCGATGGGACAAAAGCTTAAGATTGGCGACTCTCTCTTGAACCTTGTCTAGAAGCGAGAGACTAGTGGCAGATACACCAGCCCAAATATGGCAACAATACTCCATACATGAGCGAACGGTGGCCTTATAGAGGTACATGATACTTTCGGGCGTTAGTAGCTTTCTAGTACGGTAGAGAGAACCAACCTTCTTCGCAGCGGTCCTGGCAATACTCTCAATGTAATTGTTCAAACTCATGTTTCCTGTGAGCGTTAGGCCGAGGGGTTTAAAAGATGTACTTTCAGATAAAGAGTCGTTGGTCATTGCTATTGGTGGTAGAGAAGGTTTCTTGTAATTATTGGAGGAAACGAGTTTAGTCTTGGCAGCATTAAAGGTGACCCTCTATTTATGTCCCCATTCCACTACAGATCGGAGGTCATCTTCTAGTATTTCTGCCATTTCTTTAGATATGTGTTCATTTGTTTTCCTGTCGTGTCTGTTATAGAGCATGGCGTCGTCAGCATATATACCCATCTCATAAACAATTTTGTCAGGGAAGTCATTTATGAATATTAGGAATAGCAGAGGTCCAAGGATAGACCCCTGAGGCACTCCTGTATTTATATCATATTGTTTAGATGTACGACCGTCGAGGACAACCTAGATTTGTCTCTTATCTAAGAAGGATTTAATTATGTCATGTATTCTTCCAGTGATACCATATGATCTGATTTTCCTGAGAAGACCTTCATGCCATACCCTGTCAAAAGCCTTAGATATATCTAGAGCTACCGCTCTACCCCCCCCCCCGCTTTGTCCAGTGACTGGTATATACGTTCTGAGACTACAGTTAGGATGTCTGCTGTGAAACGGGCTTGCCTAAATCCATACTGTTGGTCAGTCAGATGTTTATCATCTGTAAGATGATGGACTAGAGATTTGACAACAGTACTCCATTTTAGGACGTATCTAGCTCTTATACAGATAGATGGTTGCTTCAGTAGCTAGATAGTTTTAGATGCGGTAAAATGACGTAACCATTTTACTAGCGACCTTGGCAACATCTTTAATGTAAGTCTGCAATTTTAGGTCAGGAGTAAAGGTAAGACATAAGACATTCGTTAAAACAGGGAGCCCATTTTAAACGAAAGCTCTGCATATCAATTGTGATCAACTGGATATCAGCGTTTATGGTTTTGAATGTGTTAGCCCATTTCACTGCATGTTCAAGGTATAAGGAAAGTGTTTGAGAGAGACACTTGTTGTTGGTCTTTGAAGTGTTGCCATAGATCGTAGCATTATTTGCGTATATGTCGATGACTGGAACGTGATTTGGAAAATCATTGAAGGAGATAGGAAAAGAGTTGGGCCCAGAAGGTCTTCCTGGGGCAAGCCAGCATTGATAGTTTGAGTTTCTAACTTTAAATATTCCGTACGTGCCCCCCCCCCGAAAAATAAAACAAAGCAGCATTCGATCTAATTTGATTGCGTAGGTTTGCTCTGTAAGATTAAATTATCAAGTGGTCCATAGTCACGTGCATATCTCGGTCAGAGGCAATGACTATGTTAGGTTTTGTATTTCTTGCAAAATGATGTCGATATCTTTTCATATACAGCGCATGGTATTTCGAAATGGTCACCTATCTGTTTCTAACTAGGCGTAACATTGCTTAATTTCGGTGTAAACGGTGCTTTACATAATATATTCTATTTGTTTTATGGATGTCAGAGGGCATCTGGTAGTGATGAAAACTAAGAAATGATTCTACAATTCTCAATGCTGCTAAAATTAGGCTTAACTATTAAATTCATTTTTATAGATTAAGACTGTTTGAAGATAGCTTTTAAACTCAAATATATTATTTTTATTTAGAGTTACAGTTGATTTATTTTTGTTTCCTGCAGCCGCGACGTTGTCATTATGTTGTTAATCGTACAAAGTGCCTTTTATAGGGAATACTATGCAGAGGTTTTAAGGGAGTTCAGGAGGAGATTCCGTCCGAGTAGGCCAGCATTCTTTATATTGGACCAATGGCATTTCCACGAGGACGATGTGTTACAGAAGAAAGGGCTGTCCCTTTCCATGTAAATAAGTAGAACATTAGAAAATATGAAAATGAGATTAGGATAAGTCGAGATTCGAACCTTGTAAGCAAGCTTAAGAAATAGAATGTTAGAGATCGGAATGTTAAAAAGGCTTATTGTTAAATTTTATTATAAAATAGTTAGATATTGTTTATATTGTAAAAAGAATTGATTGTCATGCTTTTATGAAGCTGACTATTTAAAATCTCAGCTAAAAAGAATTAACAAGACAAATTAAAAATTTATTGTAAAAATGGGTTAGTTGAGGATTCTTTGTTGTGAAAAGTGTGTTTGGATAAACGTGTACTTAGCCACGTGAATTGGTCACGTTGAGAAACACACTTCTGACGTCATAGCAAAAGGGAGATTCTCAATGTAGGAGCTATTGTTGTCATTTCAGGGCAGTAGTTGAGGCAAAACAGTTGAGAGAGAGAGAGAAAGAGAGAGAGAGAGAGAGAGTTGGAGTCAGAGTCCTTTGGAAGCGAAGGAAAGAATATTAAAACTATGTAGATCCGAAATGCGAATTCCTGACGTCATCATCATTGGACCAATGAAATAAAGAATCACCATCGATAACTGTTTGTCTTCATATTGTCATTCCACAAATCAAAAGGTAATGTGTTAAACATTTTATTATGTGTAACCTTCCAAGAATATTATCTCCCCTCCTCTTGATATATGTGTCACAAGAAATATGAGAACTGTGCATCTATCACCCTATCACCCTCAGCATCTATATGAGTTAAGAAGAAACATCCAGAACTGTATAAACGTTTTCTCTGTCTCCCTCTTATCATTGTTATACATATGTCTCCGCCGCCTTTCTTCAATATGAATGTCTACATCAGATCATCTTTTAATATGTACCTTATGCAACAGATGCACCAGTCCACAACTCCATCCATATAGTAGACTATTTGACCAAAATATGTATCACGACACTTCCTCACCCTCCCTATTCTCCAGAACTTGCTTCCTGTGACTTTTGGTTTTTCCCCAAGTTCAAAGAAAATTTTAGAGGTTGTCGTTATGAGACAACTTAGGAGATGAAAGAGGCTATGACGAGGGTCATTGACACGCTCACACAAGATGACTCTTCTGGGGCCTTCCAGAAGTTGTTGGGATGGTACAACAAGTTCATTGCAACCGGAGGAGATTACTTCAAAGGGGACTAGACTTTCATGTGTGTACTCATACCTTAATAGATTGGTTGGCTTTTTTTTGTTTTACGGCATATCAACCTTTTTCGGGTTATTTAATGCCGAATCCAAAGATTTTGAAGAAAATTTTTTTTAATAGAATATATTTGTTGTTTTCACGTCAGTTTCTATTTAACCCATAGTTGGGATCCTAACAGGTACTACCACTCCGGGTCAGAGTGGACCTGGGAGCAATGGTAATTAAAGGGTGGCTCCACACTCCCCAAAGCCCACAAGCTGGGGCCCTCACCACTGGATATAGTTTAAGGTCATATCGAGGACCCCTATTGAGGGACTTTTACCCTCTGCAGGTAGGCAGTCGGCGTATTCTAATGCCGCACTGACAGGGCCCATACGTTAATAGAATGTAGAGATAATATAATTTAGTTCAAAAACATTTTTTTTATTATAATGAATTCTTTCTGTCAGCTATGAAATATACAAAAGGTATTCCAAAAGTAATTCCTTCTATTTTTTTCCTCTCAAATGGATCAGAGGGCTTTGAGAATTATTAGGATCATTAGACTGGAATGCATTTGAAACCTGAAAATTTAATCTACCTTTTGCAGATATTATTTGAGACCCTGAGAAAACAACCCTTGTCATGCACTCTTGGATGCGCACCAGAAGCAAAAATGCGTCAATGAATTTTTGGAGAATAGTAGCGACTATGCAGAAAAATATATTGTGCCGTACTAAAGTCCGCTTGTTTTCATGGTACTACTCCTGTCTTCGTAACCTTTCAATTTTATTTTAATTAAAAAAATAGAAGGCTAATAGTGTTGCCACATATGGGCAGGAGCTGCTAGAAAAGACTTGTCCTGCCTTGATAGGGTTCAAAATAGACTTCGGGGCCTGGTGGGAGATGTCCTTTTCTCTTCGCTGCAACCTCTATCTCACAGAAGAGATGTTACGAGTTTGTCTCTGCTTTATCGTTATTTTCATGGAAAGTGTTCGACTGAGCTTCAATCTATGGTCCCCCCTCGCTAACCTTTCACAAGAAACACTAGACTAGCTGAAAACATTATCAATAATTTTCCCCGCTCTTTATCTGTGCCTAAACCTAAACATAGATTCCATAGGTTCTTTCTTAGAACTGCACGCCTGTGGAATTGTCTTCCGTTTTCCTGCTTTCCAGCTGTCTATAATATGGTTGTCTTCAAGTCCAACGTGAACAAGTTTCTGATGAGCCGTTCCACTTAAGTTAACAAATTTACCGAACTTCCATTACTATTGATTACTATATTGTCCTTTTGACTACTCTACACTCTTTAACCCTTATCCTTGAGTGGCCGATCGGCCTTGATAAGTGGTGACGCCTATGTAAAAAAAAAAAACATCGAATGACAAATCGTTCTTTGGACGTACATGCGCAGCCCTCGTTCATCGCTGGCAAAAGCGTTTTAAGAATGATGGTGACTATGTAGAAAAATAAATTATGAAGCACAATGGGTCGCTCGTTTTAATGATTCTTTTTCTGCCTTCGTAGCACTTCAACTTTTTCAGCTAAAAAATAAAAGTGTTTTTACATTTGCAACAATTCTCATGCATTAGGGTAATAGTTGCAGCATCGATTTTTATTCATACATATCGATTACATTTGCCGTCATCTGTTATATAAAAATTGAAAACTATGTTCTGTCTAACTTGATTATTTGCGGCTGAACACAGAGTTTTGATGCGGTGTGGAAGAAAAGCTTACAATATCAAAAGCGATAATTCGGTTTCGATTTGAATTACACTACATCAATGGTTGAAGGAAAATGACAAAACAGACGGTTAGTTTTCTTTGATGTTTATTTTGACTGGAGTTTGTAGCATCTTTAATGTGGGTGCGTAAAAATAGGGTTGGAATATATTAACAACCTTGTATCCATTTATTGAGATTGTCGGACTGACTTCCTCATCTTGGTTTTTATAGTCACAACGTTTCGGCAGTTTTGCCCTCCGGCTTTCATCAGGTGTTTTGTATCGAACTGGGGAACCGTTTGTTAGGAGTCTCGAACCCAACCCTTTATTATTATTATTATTATTATTATTATTACGGGGGTACCGTGTTTGGACTCCAGCTAGGCTCTGCGACATAGTTGCTGATTCTCTGTTTTGAATGTTACTTTTCACTGCCTTCGTTCAGGATTGAACTCAGCGCCTTGAGTAACTTTAAACTTTGATACAACGTCTAGCACCACTCGGCCATATGTCGCTAGGACTTGTATCCATTATTTGCTGGAATATACTTAGAGTTACGCATAATACAAAGAAACGCAAGTAAATTTAAACATTTTTTATGTTTATTGTCAGGTAATTTGAGCATTTTTCACCGACTTTAACTCGACAGTACGCTTCATACAAGTCCAATTCTGAAAGCACTTTATCACTATCTACTTTAGTAAATATCTATATATATCAATAACGTAGTACCTTGAACGCACGTACGTATATATGTGTGTCACGGTTTCCGCATTACAAAATTTTCGATCGGGAGATCCTATTTAATAAAAGAGAGGCTAGAAGGTGATGCCATATTACAAATATTAAATTAGTATATAGATATGCTAATTTAATATTCGTAGTATGTTATCAGCTTCTATCCTCTTTTTTAATAAATAGAATCTCCCGATCGCCGAAGACTCGATATAAAAAATAAAAATAAATGATGTCGCTTTTGGCTTGTACGTGAAACTCAAACTTATTGGTTTTCTGACTAAGATCCAAGTGTAGTATCTTTTTTGTCTAAAGATCATATAATGATATCGTGAGGTTTCCGTCCATGCCAAGCATCCATACAATGGAAATAGGTCACAGACTCCAATATGTGTATCGGAGATAAGCCGTAATAACCACATATATTCTTACATTATATTAACCAGATTACTTAGATAAATACTTTTACAGTTTAAACAAAATGGCTACAATACTACCGTGGGGTCTCCATTCATGCTGCATGGCGACGGATTGCTCGGTAGTAATATATTGCATATGAAAAATGCTACTCTGGAATTTCCACAGTTCCCGCTAGTATCTTTTAAAGCATATGCATGGTCATTCAAACAACCATTCAATTCAGTGGAAAAGTTTTCTGATAATCTGTTTTTTCGGTTTTCTTTTTTATTTATTGTTGGTAACGTTTAATCCGAGTAATTGATATTTTTCCAACCTTTATAATTCTTCATTTATTGTGCATAGTGTCGAAGATGGTACTTTTCTTTTATCTTTAAACATAGGTTTGAGTTTTTCTTTTAATTCCAAGTCAATTGAAGCTTTTGTGCACAGACCGAGTTTTTCTAAAAAAAAAAAAAAAAAAAACGCAAGGGGATTCGCTTTTCAAATCCGTAATAAATTGTTCTTTTTGATTCATCTTATTTTAATTAATGACATTTTTCTTTTTTTTTATCAGAAATCGGTAATTCTCATCAGTTGAATTGAACAATCTTGAGAAAACTTTGGAACTGACCTTCGCTCCTAACTTGAAATGGAAAACGTTGCGAAAATCACTGGAAAAATAGTGGGATAGTTCTACCACAACAGAACGTATCTCAATCCTAAGGCAATATTTTGCATATATAAGGCTGATGAATAAGTTCCAGCCGTTTCGTAAAAAGATTTTGTCCTAAAACAAATTTTGATATTTCGCAAAGTCTTATATATCATTAGAAACTATGAATTCGGTTTTACAAGATAATGGTCATTGTTTTTTGCTCATATAATGTTTTCTTGCTTTTCAGAACCTTAAAATGGATTGTCAAGTAGTCAAAAAAGCGAGAAAAGTGACCAAGGATATTTGTTCCGTATATGAAGAAAACGCTATAGCTGACAGAACTGGTTGAGATTGGTTTACCAGATTCAAACACAGGTATTTTGACTTCAGTGACGCACCTCGTTCCCGAAGACAAATGCAGTTAGACAAGGAACAACTCAGGGTTGTTTTGAAGAAAGATGGCCATCAGACATGTAGAGAATTGGGTGAAAAGATGGCGTGTGATTTTGCGATAATTTCACGCCACCTTCAACGATGGGAATCACACAAAAACATGGAGCTTGGATCCTACACGAAATTACTTTCGCTGAAACAATTCTTTGATTTTCTTTTTTAAAAACTTATGGAACAACCTAATAAAAGAGTCAAATAGACTTTTTAGATTGTTAGTTAAATCTGGGTGTGGCGGGATAATAGTAGAACCCTTTTCTGCGGAAATAAGGTACAAAAGTGTCCTTGTAAATCTCAGAGACGATGACGTTTTCGCCTACTTACTTCCTCCTGTTCACAGAAGAGACATTGCTAGTCTTTCTATCGTTATTTTACGGTATGTGCTCGACTAAGCTTTAATCTGTGTTAAACGTTCACAACAATTACTCGTCTAGCTACAACAACAATTTCGCTCAGTTTCTATCTGTGCCTAAAACTAAACGAAAATTAGAGAGACCGGCCTACTTAAAAGTCGCCCGATCTCTCTAATCTTTCCCTTAACAACCAAGTGACACAACAATACAAAATGCAATTCGTTTTCCAACAAGATGACACTACATACCACACGTCTCATATATCACTGACACGAGTTCATGACATGTTTACGGAATAGAGAACAATAAGCAAAGGGTTATGGCCACCACGTTCCCGGACCGGACTTGTCATCATGTGATTTTTATGTTTAGGAGGATTTTAAAATAAAAAGTTGATGAAAATAATCCTCTCAATGAAAGTAAACTAAAGGAGAACATTACCAACGCTATCAGGAGACTGACCTGAAAGGTCTACAGGCAGTATCTGCAAACGTTATTAATCGTGGCTAGAAATGCATAGATGTCAACCGGGTGCACTGCCAGCAAGTTTTATAACACAGTGCTACACGTAATCTATAATATAAATTTCAACTGTCTGTTTAAATGTATGTATGTATGTATGTATGTATGTATGTCTTCCATAAAACTTTCGACAGAGGCGACGGATTTTCACGAGATTGGTATCGTTTTAAAGCTCGACCCTTCGGACGACAAATATCGAAAAATTGGCTAAGAACATTGATTCCTTCATTTCAACTGGGCACCTTTCTACGCTTTTTCCCCGCCATATTTTTGAAAGTCTTCCCCTCTTTTCGATTGACTGGTCTTAAATAAAACACTTCTGGATTGGCGATGAGCGCAACGGCAAAGACGTCAATATTTTTTTCACCTTCTTTTCCTCTTTCGCGGTACGGGTTCGAGCCTGCCTGCCTACTACCACTTTTTTCTTTTATTTATTTATTTATTTTTTTTTTTTTTTGCTCGACACACACATCCAAACACCCCGGAAACGCCAGGCACCCAAACTAGTTTTAAAAATAAAAGAATGTTCCTCCTCCTCTCTACTACATTTTCTGGCCTACTATTAAGTGAGCCACCCTGTACCATCCGCCCTAGTAATTTTGACTGTCTATCGAAAAATAAAACGAAAGGGCTAAGAGGCACCGTTCTAATTGTTTACGTATTCACATACAATCAATGCATTGGATATGGCAGCAACTGAGTAGAAAAGCCTTACAAGTTTGCAATAAAATAAAGTTGTCGAGTGTGATTCCTGTATGATCTCTGGGGGGGGGAAGCATTATCAAAGTTAATGGCTTAATATTGTCTCCCCCGTGTACTTAATACAGGCGAACATTAAACATCATTGTCGTAGTAAGGAGGTTCGATCACCAACATCCCAATGGAGCGCCATCTTACACCGATATTAATCCGGTGCATCTAAATGAAATTATGCCGAGTCAGTAAATACACGTTTATGTCCGCTCACACTAATTTATCCTTTAGCATTCTATATTATCGGTTGATATCTATGAATCAAAGGGAGCAATATGTTTGTCTACATGACAGATTATTGCATTATACAGGCGACTCAATGGATTGTAATATCTACCTTTTTATGGAAATCGCTCCAGCCAAGACGTGAAGATACTTGATATAAGGGCATAAACAACTGAAAGTACTTCTTTCAAACTCTTCGGCTTAACGTTCCCAGGGAACATGAGTTGGAACAAATATACTGAGAGCATTGCCAACGCCGCTGCTAAGACGATGGGCTCTCGCTGCCGTGCTAGAAAGCTACTTACGCCTGAAAGTATTCTGTTCCTCTATAAGACAGGTTTCAAAAGAGAGTCACCAACCTGATAGGTCCTGAACTGCCATCTAAGCTACACTTTCTGGCCCATCGACGAAATGTTGCACCACTCTGGTATTTTAATGATGGATGTTCCGACGAACTACAAGCACTTTACTCCCCCGACGTAAATGCCACGGCAAATCCAACAAGCAGCAAAATCTCGCCCCTTCACAGTTAAGATCCTTAGATGTAAGAAAGCCTTCTACTGCAATAGTTTCTTCCCCAGAACTGCTAGACTTTGGAACTCCCTTCCGAGTTCCTGCTTTCCCAACTGTACTGACATGCAAAAGGTCAAGTGTAATGTGAACAAACATCTTCGCTGCTCAACTCTCTACAAAGTATCCCTGCAACTTATGTCCCCGATTGTAACCCCTTACATCAAAATGGCACTGTGCCTTGTTTGGGGTGAAAATTGAATGAATATATTCTTTGAATTGCAGTTAGTACAAAATTTAAGTTTTATTTTTTTACCAGTTTTAAAGATGATATCAGTAAGATGGCGTCCATTGTTCTCTATACACTGAGTTAATCGAACTCTGAAGTTTCAGTCAACTTTTTCCAGCGTACCGTTGGGTATGTTGGCGACAGCTCGACGAATGTTGTTTTTCAGGTGAGTCAAGGTGCTAGGATGATCGTTATAAACAACTGATTTCAGATATCCCTATAAAAAAATAGTCGCATGGTGATAAATGTCTACGGAATGCATGTTGCTTTTCGACGATTGAGTGACCAATTGAAAAAAATGCCCCACCAGTGAAAGCGCATTCCAACTTCGTCCACTCCGTGATGCTCTCTGGTGTTCCTAAAAATAAACAAAAAAAATAAATAACGCATATTAAGAACCAAACCTAAGATCCCACCCTCTCAAATAATTCCATCCATACCATCCTTGGAGCAACCATCGCTTTAGGGCGCCAAATTTTATTAAGCTCTTCCCTCTATAACTACCTCGGTTAGCATATGTGTTAAACATTATTACGTCATAATCGCGTGGACACCCCGGTTCTCGTCAGATCACCGGTTAAGCAAGGTTGAGCCTGGTTAGTACTAGATGGGTGACCATTTGGGAATTCTAGGCGCTGTATGTGCTCTCCACTTATCTCGGCATTTGTTTCCAGTCGTCCTGTACTTCACTTGCCACTGGTATTTTACAATGTCGATTCAGGAAAGTTGTGCTTGGAGATTGTGCACCTTCTGTCACAAAGATTTCACGTGCAGGCACGCCTTTGTGGGTATCCATGGTCTGTCAAAGACTGAAGGAGCTCCCATAAACGTTCTGATATGTGAGTGTCTAGTATTCTGGATATATACATATATTAACAGTTTATTGACAGAAGTTAAACAAGAAACGAACCTCACTGCTCAACTCCCTACATAGTATCCCTGTAACTTATGTTCCTGATAGTAGCCCCCCTCCCTACATTAAAGTGCCACTGATTCTTGTTTGGGGGGAAAATGGAATAACAAAATAAAAATAAGAAACTATTTATATTTCTTTTAATTTATTGACCCGGAGTTTGTTTCGGATAATTAAACAGCTTCACGTACATTAAAATACTTGCTAAAAAGTGTGCATGACGTATTTGAAAACTTACTTCTTTATCTCACACGACCATGTAACATATCTGACAAATCAGTGATGTATAGTTACACTTATGATTTTTGAATCGATAGTTATAATTAAAAAATGAATATATAATTCTAAAATAGATGTAGACGCAAATAATGATAAGTTTAACATGTTCCATCACGGAGAAACTTTTAATTAGGTTTCACGTAATTTAAATTTCTTAACTGCGTTATTCCCAAAGCACGAAGAAAGCAATTTAATTAGAGAGTTCCCAAATATCAAATTGATTACTGCCCACTTACTTCATTTTCAATCCAATCGATGAACTTCACTTTATGGCAGCACATCGATTATACGATGTCTTTGAATTATGAATAGTAACTTTTGTAATGGAAAGGTTTAATATCGGTTCGATAATAAGATAACACAAGCTTACGTCGACAAATCCATTTATTTAAAGTATTTGCAAATTTACCTTAGTAAGTAAATATACGGCAAGTAATAACGCTAATTTTATATAGTGGTCCTAGATATGACCTTAAACTCTATCCAGTGGTGAGGCTAAAGCTTGCGGGCTTTGGGGAGTGTGGAGCCACCCTTTAATTACCATTGCTCCCAGGTCCACTCTGACTCGGCATGGTAATACCTGTTAGGGTCCTAACTATGGGTTAAATAGAAACCGACTTGAAAACAACGAATATATTCTATTAAAATATTTTTCTTCAAAATCTTTGGATTCGGCATTAAGTACCCTGAAAAGGGTTGATATGCCGTAAAACAAAAACAACCAACGAACGCTAATTTTATAAACAATAGATGTCTTATAAGTTTATATGCTTCTTGATAAGGCGCGGGAAATTATCTGTAATTTGATTTGCATCATTCTTTTCTTAAACTATACTCTCACAGGCGTGATGCCATTAGTCTCAGTCTTTCTTTATAAATGCTATTATATCATGCCATGTGTTCTTTAATGTTGTCTGATTTCCCCCTACTTCGTTTGTTCTAGCTCATTTGACTCTGTTGTCTAGAGATCGCCATTCATCCACTGTTTTTATATCCCATTATAATACAGGTTCATATTCCAAGATTCCAGTAGATTTTTTTTCTAAGAAAGCCAGGCTTCTAGAACTCTCTTCCTACTAATTGTTTTGTTTCTACCTACAACCTTAGTCTTTTCAAGACTACGGTCAATAGACATCGCCTGTCTTTTTAACGATAATCTGTCGTTCTTATTACATCCGTACATGAAGTGGTTTCCCGCCTTGCCGTGGACAATTTCTGTTAAGATAAGATGAAAGTATGTAAATATAATGATGAAAATGAAATTTATCACATAAGACTAAGGTAAAAATATCGGAAAAAACTATTATGAGTTAAAAATTGAAGTTAAGCGACGTGTTCAGGATGTTGCGCCATATGAAGGAAGTTACCCGAAACACGTAGCATGTAAGAGTAAAGAATGTTTCTTTTTTTTTTCTTCTAAACTACGAGTGAGAGCGGTCATGTTTGAGACAGCTTATCCCTTTCCGTTTGGTGTAATTCTCGGGAGAGACCCATATTAATGTTGTGTGGGTAATAAAAAACATTGTTATGCACTCGTTTTGCTTTCATCATTAATAACTTTTACTACCACCTTTATATTACAGCGTGATCGCGTAAACATACGTTTTCTTCTTAGATCACCTAAGTTAAGGGATAAAATTAGCCTGGCCAGTGCCAAATTGGTGACTATTTGCCAATATTAGGTGCTCTGTGTATTTTGGTAATAATACCGCAGGGTGAACGACGCCCTCGTCTTGCACAGTTCTAGGTCACCCTTGAGCAAGGTGTAAAACTTTTAATCTTCCTCTGATATTCTGGAACATTACCATAGAGGGAGTAAATGGAGTTCGTCAGCACTGATAAAATGTCATACATCTAAGAGGAACAAAGCGCGGACGCGTATATGCAAATGCATGCGAAATGACGTCACCACTAGAGCAAATAAAGACTAAAAAAAAGGGATCACTGAATCATGTTCGAGATCACGTTGAAGGCGTGAATGACGCTCCAGAAAATGATCAAGTGAGGGATGTCACAGTAGTAACGAGAGAAAGAGGAAATACACACCGTTGTATAAAAAAAAAGGAAAAAAAAAGCGAGTTGAAGTTTTTTTTTTCTATTCTTTTTCTCCTTTGCGACTGATGTAACAAAGTTTTGGTTTCCTGACAACGTTACATGGGAAAAGGGCTATGTTTACAAACCAAACCAGATAAAGTGCACCTGTTGTTCGCGTACACCAATTTTTCATTGCTAGTGTCAGACACAAACCATCCACTTCTAATTTGTTATTAGTCAGCATGGAAGTAGTAATGCTCAAAAACTGGCATGGTAATGTTTACTCTTAAATCTGGTCAAACTGACGATAGGTGGAATAAAATAAACAGATGTTTTTTTTTATAAGTACACAACTGGAATAATAAGCAAGCGAAAAAAATGAATCTATATCACCCTTGCGATCGAGTAACCTTCAGACCTTAATAAGCGTTAACTCGTTTGTAAGAAAAATGTCCGGATTTTTGCTGTCATATCTGGGCTGATTAATCTGTATAAAATTTGAGAGCTGTTGATAAGGTATAGAAACGTATTTGTAATTTGATTAACCGCACTCTTTATTTTTACATAGGCATCACCACTTATCAAGGCCCATGGACCACTCGAGGATAAAGCGTGTACAATAGTTCATTGTACAATATAGTAATTGTCAGTAATGGAAACTCAGTTAACTTAAGGGGAATGGCTCATCAAGAACTTTTTTATATTGGACTTGAAGACAACCATATTGTAGTCAACCTGAAAGCAGAAAAACGGAAGACAGTTTCACAGGTGTGCAGTTCTAAGAAAGAAGCTTTGTTCATGGAATATACGTTTAGGTTTAGGCACAGATAAAGAGTGGATAAATTATTATTATTTTCAGCTAGTCCAGTGTTTCTTGTGAAAGTCTGGCGAGGGGTAACAATAGATTGAAGCTCAGTCGAGCACTTGCCATGAAAATAATGATAAAACAAAGACAAACTCCCAACATATCTTCTGTGAGAAAGAGGTTGCAGGGAAGAGAAAAGGACGTCCTATGAGGCTACGAAGTCTATTTTGAACTCTATCACGGCAGGATAAGTCCTTTCTAGCAGCTCCTGCCCAGATGTAGCAACGGTACTCCATCCTTGGACGAACTTTGCTCTTATATAGATAGATAATTGCCTCAGCAGTGAGATATCTACTCTATTCTTCTCTGCAACCTCTGACTTGCAGACATGCTGTCGCTAGTTTCATTCTTTTCTATAAATGATATTAAATTTGTCTGATCTATTTCCAGCTTGTTTTGTTCCTGCTCGTTTGACTTGTTTGAATAGTGCTCTACACCAATTCGCTGCTTTGATATTTCATTGTCATTCTATTCCAAGCATTTGTTTGATAAGAACTGTAAACTTGTGGAATTCTCTACTTGCTGACTATTTTTTGTCCTAACTATAGCTGTGCTCTTTTTAAAACGAAAGTCAGTAGGCATATTCTCTCTTTTAACTAATCATATATTGTTTTTTGTTCTTTTTTAGTTCCTTACATCAAGTTGCTTCACGCTTTATCTGGAGCAATTGCCAATAAATAAGCATGCGCCATATCCACTACGACGTTATCTCGTAACATCTATGTTTTAATGAGGAAACGAAAAAAAAAACTTTACACTTGAAAGTAATTCAATTGGGAATGTTTGAAATACGCTTTACGATGTTTATCTTATAATGCTCGTTACGATTTAAAACGCATTGCACTTATCTTCAATGAAAAGACAAGCTCTTAAAATATTTATCAGTTTGCCATTGTGTGATACGATCGATTGCTCTCGTGTCGCAACAACCGAGAAATATTCAAGCCGTTTTAGTAGAAAGGTTATTTAACAAAAATAGACGAACTTGGCACATGCGCAGATTTGACCAATAAAAAACAATTATGATCGATTGTCAAAAATAAGATATGTGTTGATTAGAACCACATGCAAAAATTAGCAGATAAAAAAGAGCCTTGTGAGTCTAGCTACATTGCCAGTTAAGTCGCATGTAGTATGTTTGCAGAGGGACTCAACAAATACAACAGCACAAAATTGATACCGTTTGTTGGTTTGCAATTAGAAATCGAGAAAGAAAACACAACAGAATTTACTTCACTATTACTTCACCTAAACAAGGTACAGTGCAATTTTGACGTAAGGTATTACTAATTAGGACCAAATTTACAGTGGGTACTCTGCAGGGAGTTGAGCAGCGAGGTATCTATTTACATTAGATTTTAACTTCTGCAGATAAGTACAGTCAGGGAAGCAGGTATCTGATAGGGAATTTCAACGTCTAGCTGTTCGAGGGGAGAAACTATTTCTACAGTGTAGGGGTGTGATTTTGCTGATTGTCGTGTTAATCGGAGATATTTACGTCAAAGGAGGTACAAGCAGTTTTAGTTCATTAGAGTGCATTCCATTAAAATACTTGTAAAATAGGCACAGGGTTGCAACATTTGTGCGATCTGCAACAGCTGGAATTTTGTTGTTAGTGCAGTACGTATTAGACTGGCGGCCCCTCTTTTTTTAACTCTGTCTAAGAGCGAGAGGCGAATGGCAGATGGAACAGCCTAGCTATGGCAACAATACTCCATGCATGGGTGAATAGTGGCTTTGTAGAGGTATTGTATACTCTCAAGTATAAGTAAGCTTCTTGCACGGTAGAGAGGGACCGCTTTCTTTGCAGCAGCCTTAGCATTGATCTCAATGTACTTGTTCTATGTCATGTTATCTCTGAAGGATAAGCCGATTAATTTGAACGAAGAGCTTTCGATTAACGTATTATTAATCATAGTAATCAACAGTTGAGAAGGTTTTTATCATTATTAAAAGGAATAAGTTTAATTTTAACAACATTGAATGTTACCATTTACATCCCCAATTCACTACAGACTGGAAGGCTTCATCTACAGTTTAAACCATTTCCTTACATATGTGTCCATTGCTTTTCCCCTCGAGTCTGTTATAGAGCTTTGTCTAATAAAAAAAAAAATACCCATCTCCGAGACAACTCTATCAGTGAGATCATTTATAAAAATGAAAAATAATAAATGTTCACGGATTGACACTTCTGCTACAACTACATTTACATCATGGTGTTTTGACGTACGACCCTCAAACACAACCCGGTATTTTCTTTTATGTAAGAAATATTTGATTATGTCCAGTGACATCCTTCAGTTTTGACAGACTATGGATACCCACTGTAAGGGTGCCTGCGCGTGAAATTTGTGTAGCAAGAGTTGCGCAATCTCCAACCACGTCCTTCCTGGGTCAACATTGTTGCATACCAGTAGGAAGTGAAGGTACAGAACGACTGGAAACAATGCCGAGATAAGCGGAGAGCACATACAGTGCCTAGAATTCCCAAATGGTCACCCGTTTTGTACTAGCCAGGCACAACGTTGCTTAACTTCGGTGATCTGACGATAATCGGCGTGTCAACGTGATTATGCCGTCCAGTAATCTGTATATTGATAGAATAGCATGGGTGTTATTTATTACGTGTCACGCTTACATTTGAGTGACTGTCGTTTAATTGTTATGGACTTCCATTTTTGGTAATAAATAATTTTACCAAGAATTCTTCAGAAGTTTTGGTTTCGGTTTCGATTATAGCTGATTGCACTTAAAGTATTAATTTTTTTAATATAGATTACTGGATGGATACTAAACATTTTAATTTCTTTATGTCTTCAAATATTTTCAGTGTTCATTTGGTTGTTTTGCTTGGCGGCATATCAACCTCTATCGTGTTATTAATGTAGAATTCAAACAATTTGTTAAAAATTCTTGTATCAAATTCTTTAGTCTATTAAGCATAAATACTATTACCAAAATAGCCGAATTCGGAATTCAATAACTCGAAAAAAATTGTATAAGCCGTTTTCAAATATTTATTCATGGTATTTGGTTTGGTTGTTTCACAGATGAAAAAAAATTGTATAAGCCGTTTTCAAATATTTATTCATGGTGTTTGGTTTGGTTGTTTCACAGATGAAAAAAAATTGTAAAAAAATTGTATAAGCCGTTTGCAAATATTTACTCATGGTGTTTGGTTTGGTTGTTTCACGGATGAAAAAAATTGTATAAGCCGTTTTCAAATATGTACTCATGGTGTTTGGTTTAGTTTGGTTGTTTCACAGATGAAAAAAATTGTATAAGCCGTTTTCAAATATGTATTCATGGTGTTTGGTATGGTTGTTTCACAGATGAAAAAAAATTGTATAAGCCGTTTTCAAATATGTACTCATGGTGTTTGGTTTGGTTGTTTCACGGATGAAAAAAATTGTATAAGCTGTTTTCAAATATGTACTCATGGTGTTTGGTTTGGTTGTTTCACAGATGAAAAAATTGTATAAGCCGTTTTCAAATATTTACTCATGGTGTTTGGTTTGGTTGTTTCACGGATGAAAACTCTTTTTTTTATTTCAATTTTGCTTGCAGATCATTGAGGTTTGCAAAATGAAAAGGGTGACATCGAAAACATCAATGTTTGATGCATTTTATGTCAGGAAGCAGATATTTTTAGATGGTCTTATTTGGTAGCACCAGAGGAAATTTATTTGCTACGATGATAAAACCAACCGAAAGGTCGTTGAAATCTGGGTACGCTTACCGTTACCCAGAGTCCATGGAACACATTTTTGTCAAGGAAGTATATTTGCTATTCCCTTCCCCCTAGTGATAACAGAAAAAATCTTCTAGCAGAAAATAAACATATTTGAAATCAAAGGCTAGATCGACAATTAAAATATCAGTAGAAAATGATCTAATACGAAAATACACTGTTAACCAGCTAACAGCGACTTAACTGCAGTTAAGTTGATACAAATATTTTACAGAGAAAATAAACAATACCCGAACTCAATAGACCCGAAACTGTCAGAAATACCATAAACTGGCATCTTCTATAATATACTCTCACCTGTCTGTATAAATGCATGCATGTATGTATGTATGTATGTATGTATGTATGTATGTATGTATGTATGTGTGTCTGCCTAAGACAGCGGCACGGATTTTCACAAGGTCGATATCGTTTTGAGGCCCAACCCTTCGGACGAATAATATCGAAAAATTTGCCAAAAACATTATTTCACCCTCAACTGCGCACTTTCCTACAGGGAGGTGTCGCGTTTTTCGCCGATATTTTCGCAAATCCTCGCCTCTTTTCTAGTGTCTAGCCTTAATTTAAACCTACGTCACTTCCGGTTTACGTTTTTTTGTCCTCCCTCGCAGTACGGGTTCGAGCCTGCCTGCCTATTACCACTTTTTACTTTGCTCAACACACACCTACTAAAACCTTGGCAACACCGGGTACCCAGTCTAGTCTTTCATAAGCAAAATGGTGGCAGGATTCTCGGCTTGTAAAGTCCAAATTCGTTGTAAAGGATCGAAAGACCACTGAAAGGAACACTATCCAGGCATACAAACTATTGCTGCGATAAGATAGGATGATTTGCAACTGCTAGTTGTTGATTGCAAACATATATTGCAAACAAACTGCAGAGTTGGGTGCCATTCTCGTTAATGATAATTATCGTCCCCAAAAAAGTCATGCTGACGAATTATATAGACTTCCATGTTTTACCTATTTGGAATTCATCCTCGTTTCGCAGATAGATAGTTGTTGGAAAGAAACTTTGCTCATGGAAATTGCGTTTAGTTTTGAATGCAGAGAGAAGGAGACTATTTATAGTAGCAGTAACGAAACGAGTTTTTGTTGTAAATGTTTTACGGACAAGAACCATAGATTGGAGCTCAGTCAAGAACGTACTATGAAAATAACGAATGAGTCGAGAAAGACTAGTAACTACTTTTCTGTGAAAAAGAAATTGTAGGGAAACGAAAAGAACAATCCATATTAGATTTCAAAGTCAAGGCAGGCAAGCGGGGGGGAGGATAAGTTAGCACACAATATATTTCCAAGAACTATCGGTTAGTTGAACACAATCCCACAGAGCTGTTTCCCAGCTGACTATAGCAAGGTTGATTTCACGTTCAATGTTAACTAATCACTGTTGGGCTGTCGTCTGAAAAATTTAATTTTTTTCTCGCCAGCTTAAACTATCGTTAACATGTCGGATTTTTTTCATTGGTTTCCTGACGCATTGAATAATAATGATATCCTCGATTGACCTATGGGCCTTGATAAGTAATATCTTGTTCCTATTTACAATGCCTCCCCACGGGACAGCCTTAGACATCAGGGCCGTTTTTTTTATGTGGAAAAAAGGAACAAAAATAAAAATTGTCTCAGTCGTGAAGGATTTCTCTTCCACTGACAGAGAACAAGAAATTGAAGTGCAGCATCAAAAGAACAGAGTATTTATTTGCTCTCCCACCGAGCAAATTAGGCACAAGGCCGATTTTTAATGTGAGGAGTGAAGGAGAAATGGGGACCAACTCCCCGGGGAGTAGGGGAGCTGGATAGTGACAATTGGTATTAAGGGTTGCCCCTACATTGACCAAGGTTTTATATGTGGGGTTTCCCCCACATATGGTCTTTGCTTGCAGTATCTTGCCGGAACAGATACTACACTTTGATCTTGACCTGAAGGCCCTGTACTTATTTGCTCCCTCACCGAGCAAATTAGGCACAAGGCCGATTTTTAATATGAGGAGTGAAGGGGAAATGGGGACCAACTCCCCGGGGAGTAGGGGAGCTGGATAGTGACAATTGGTATGAAGGGTTGCCCCTACATTGACCAAGGTCTTATATGTGGGGTCGCTCCCACATATGGTCTTTGCTTGCAGTATTTGCTTGCAGTATCAAAGTGTAGTATCTGCCGGAACAAATACTACACTTTGATCTTTACCCGAAGGCCCTTTTTACTACATTAAAAATATAGCTAATCTGGTCAACGCTTTTATCTATCTTTTCCGACAGACATAACAAATAACGCAAATTAAAAAAAAAATTTTAAGCATTTTCTTCGCAAAAAAATATCATTGGAATTATCTTTTGGTTAATTCGTATTACTGCCTCCATTTCCAAATAGTTGTACGAAAACAATGTTCATGTTCGTATTATTTGGTTTCATCTGACTCCTGTTCTCATATTGAGTGTGATTTTCACGTTTCGGTCGATGTAACCTCCGACTTTCTTCAAGTGTATTTTGTCGGAAATTTTTCTGTCAAACTCTGAAAATTTGGACGGAATTTCGAGCGGAACCCTTTATTCACTTTTTACGAGTGTAGCGTGCTCTTGTAGCCATAACTAAATAGAGTTTCTAAGTAATTTGCAATTGTATATTTCGATCGCCCACAAAGTGGATTGAACCTTAAACCTTCAGGAGAATATCACTTTCTAAACTGAGTTTTCCAAGTGTTATAACCACTCCACCATGGGTCCTTGCGGACAATTCTGGTACTCCTGAATGTTGAAGGAAGAAGGTCGTAGGTTACATCGACCGAAACGTTGTGAAAATCACAATGAAGATGAGAACAGTAGTCCGAATAATCCAAATAATTCGAAAAACCAATCCTCATTTTAAAAATTCAGAAACGTCAATGTTCATGTTGTTTAAAATAATCGTTCCAGTAGATAAAAAAACATTAAAAAGAACAAAAATATCAGTCATTCTCATACTCAACAGTAAATGATTAATCTATCTATAAAAGTGAAAATATGTGAGTGTGTGTGTGTGTGTTTGTGTGTATGTACATTTCCCTACCAAATAACTCTGTCAATTTTCAGTCTAGAGACTAGAGATTGGACGAAAGGAGTATTGCGATTTAGGATAATCTTTGTAATCAGTTTTCGGACATAAATTTGGCTGACAAGGGGGTCAAAGTTCAACGATTTGACCGTTACAAACTCTGCCCTACTCCTCCACTAATTTAGGGTCTAAACACTTGAAATTTTAAATGTAGGTTACTTGGATATGGATCAAACTTTATAATTTGATTTAAGCCCCCAAAAGTAAATGTTAAAGGGTCACAATTTAATTCAAATTTTTAAAAAATTGACCAATTTCTGGTCTAAACATTTGAAATTTTACATAAAGGGTATTCAGAAATAGGGCAACCTTCTTAATCGGTTTGGGTCGAAAATTTGAGCAGCTAAGAAGTAAAAGGTCGAAAGTTTTGACCTTTGCGGTGTCTAGCAAACTAATCAGCCAATTTTAGGTTTAAAAATTTGAAATTTTTACATAACGAGTATTCAAACATACGGCAAGCATTGTAATCAGTTTGGGGGGGCGAAAATCTCGCTGCCAAAAGGTCAAAGTTGAAAAAGTTGACCTTTGCAGATCCTACCAAATTCCTCCGCCAATTTTGGGTCTAAAAACTTGAAATTTTAGATGTAGGTAACGTGAACATGAGTAAAACTTTTGCATTTTGATTTGAGACCAAAATAATAAATGTTAAGGGGTCAAAATTGGGGTCAAAGTTTTAAAAAGTTACCTCTGCGGTCTCTACAAAATTACACAGAGAAATTTTGGTCTAACCATTTGAAATCTTTCATAACGTGTATTCACATGTAGGGCAAGTTATGAACAGTACATAGGGCCCGAGCAAAGCCGGACTTAACTGCTAGTATTAGTAACAAGTCCTGTGCATGCAATATAAGAAAACTGCTATACATATTTTATGTTGTTAATCTACCGGAAAACACCGGAAAGTTAAACAGTCGATTATTTTTATGATCGATTATTATATTAAATCGATGATCGATTATTATATTGATTCGGTGATCGATTATTATACGAAAATAGTCGATTATTGTGATGATACTGATCGATTATTATGATTGTATTTGTTATATAGAAACATGTTATCGATGCGAAAAGTTAAGTTAAAATATTTATATTTATGTTGTGGAACTGATAATTGAATAATTGTCGAGGAAGAACACATAAAAATGTTAAATGAATATGTATTAACGAAAACATTCCTAATCAGTTTAATTGGTATGTTGATACATCTTCTTTCAATGGTTGCTTTCAACTCATTCACTGCAGCTCGTTTTATGGCGTGAACCCTGTGTTTAAAACGCTCCTCGCCACTTCACAAAAGAAAAATCCATGGGGGTGGGGTCAAATCTGGGGAGCGTGGACAGTACTCCATACTCCTTCTTCGTTCCATCTGTTTCGCAGGTGACTATCAAGGTATACTCGTACGGCTCGATGATAGTGGGCAAGTGCTCCATCCTGCTGGAAGCTCCATTCTTTCTTCCTCTTGGGAACGTGGCATAGCGTATTCATGTAGCAAGTTGAGATAATTTAAAGAGTGTATACATTTTATTGGGACACCCTGTATTCACGAACATCCTATTTCTTCTATTGCTGCAATTTTTTTTTTAAACACGAAACATATTTGTTTAGTGAATGAATGCCTCTGAATTCTTTACCTCTTTTGTTTTACCGTGTCACATGTTTCTCATTGTCTCACATTTAAATATAAACCTAAAACCTTCTTCACAAAAAGAAAAAAAAATCTCTAAACTGACTCATCCCAAAGTACTTCACCCAAATTAAAACTCCGAAATGTAACCCTCCGAAAAGTGGGCGACTCCCAAAAGTAAGAATTCCAAAAACTGTTAATTCCCAAAAATGGCGACTCCCAAAATGGCTGCATTCCTTAAAATACTTCAAAATGCAATCATGTGGTTATAAGTTATATACCTGTTGTGGTGTCAGTATTTGAATAATTGACGAGGAAGAACGCAGTAACAGTTAAATAAATAGGCATTAACGAAAATACACGAAAAAAGGTAAATTGAGCAATATCTTTGCAAAACTGCTGGACTAGTAGGTGACGACCATACACCCCGCGTGTCCATCTCTTACTGACTTGATAAACCGATCCTCGTTACCTGGAAGTGACGTCGTGGACGGAAGTGACGTCATGGAATAGTTCATTAGTCCAAGCAGTAGGGGCACGTCTCCAACACTTTAATAGTTCTCAGAATTGTTAACAAACAAGAATGCTAGAATATACATATATGATTTTAGTGATATCATCACGTGATCTTAATACTACGTGGCATTAATGACGTAACGAGGTAGCTTGGTAGTACACGTAATCAGGTGGAGTCAGACGGGACAGCTGAGCACAAAAGATATCGTCTCCGCGTTTTTGGAAGCTAGGTGAAACGCGATTTAGAATTATGTAGAAACTTGCTATGTCTTGCAGCTCCGATGGGAACTCAAGAATAAATTTATATCAAATATATAATCTATGAAACAATAATTTTACTACAGAAAGTTTGCTTTAACAACTCATAAGAAAGATAACATGAGATTGTAGTCGTTATTGTATTTGACTAAAATAACTCAGAAAAGTATTGTTAAGCTTAAACGGCGGCAATGTGGTTGTAAGGAGATACTTGGTTGATTGCGTTAGAATAGCAGCCATATTTTTTTCGTAGAGAGAACACTGAAGCCATCGACACTTTAATAAGTATATACTACCGCTATCATTATCATTATCATTATCATTATCATTGCGGTAATTTTAATTCCACTACAAATAGTATTTGCAAACTAATTGGAACAACAATCATTTTTCCGTTTGTGATTTAAAATACTTCTAGTGCAGTTTTCTTATTAATTTTCCCACGCTCGTAATTCTTATGGAAAAGGAGATGGGGCCTAATAAAATACGTCTGCTTCGTTTCATATGCAAAACACAAGAGACTTGATCATTCAAGTCTTTGTACAACGTGCATAACTTCTCCTGTCCTGGAGCATAAATTTCACTGGTTTCTAAACTACGAGGTGTTTTCAATAAGTTTCCAGATTTTTTTCTTATGCGCACTTTTATTGATAATACACACATGGAACGCTAGTCCCTCTTCGAAGTAATCTCCTCCGGCTGCAATGCACTTGTACCGTTCTAACAACTTCTGGATGACCCCATAAAAGTCCTCTTGTGTGAGCATGTCAATGACCCTCATCACAACCTCTTTTATCTCCTCAATTGTCTCATAACAACAGCCTCTAAGGTTTTCCTTGAGCTTAGGGAATAACCAAAAGTCACAGGGAACAAGGTCTGGACTACAGGGAGGACGAGGAAATGTCTTAGTTAAGACAAGAATGGAGTTGTGGACTGGTTCATTGTCCCGGTGGAAATGCCACTGACCCGGTTTGACGGGTGCTGGGCTCTACCGACGAAATCTCTTCCTGGACTCCCTTAAATCTTTAATATAGTATTTATTGTTGACTGTCTGTTTAGTGAGAACCCGGTGCAGGTATATCGCATCCGTGCTGTCAACAAGAAGGATCATCATAATTGGGGGGTGTCTTTCTTGAGTCTGGGAGAGTCAGCATGCTTCCATTGGTTCTCTGAGTCATAGCAGTAGATCCAGCTTTCATCGCAGGTCAACAGAACTGTGTAATATGAATTGATCAGCTCGGCCATCTCTCTGCTTTCATAGGAACGTCTTTCTTTTCGATCTTCTCTGAAAACTCTTGCGACAATAGGGAGGACGAGGAAATGTCTTGATGCTCATCTTGGTCAAACAAGTTAAGACAAGAATGGAGTTGTGGACTGGTTCATTGTCCTGGTGGAAATGGCACTGACCCGGTTTGACGGGTGCTGGGCTCTACCGACGAAATCTCTTCCTGGACTCCCTTAAACCTTTAATATAGTATTTATTGTTGACTGTCTGTTTAGTGAGAACCCAGTGCAGGTGTATCGCATCCGTGATGTCAACATGAAGGATCATCATAATTGGGGGGGGGGTCTTTCTGTCTTTCTTGAGTCTGGGAGAGTCAGCATGCTTCCATTGGTTCTCTGAGTCATAGCAGTAGATCCAGCTTTCATCGCAGGTCAACAGAACTGTGTAATATGAAATGATCAGCTCGGCCATCTTTCTGCTTTCATAGGAACGTCTTTCTTTTCGATCTTCTCTAAAAACTCTTGCGACAAACGTCGGTCAAATCTTCTACATCTTCAGTTCCTCGCGGATAATTGTGTATAAAGTTCCCATATTGACATTAAACAGTTAATTATTGTCTTTATAGACACACGCTGTCATTATCCATGAAATTCTTTATTTGGCCAATCAACTCTAGTGCCTTGACTTCCTTACTCATCCCACACCTCTCATCATCATCTCTCACATTCTCCTTGCCTGCTTTGGATCTTTTTTTTTTTTTTTGCCACTCAAGATCGCATGCTCAATTCACGAAATATGGTCCAAATCACTCTAAAGTATTCCACACGCTTCTGTGGCATTTTTTCCAAGTTTAAAACAGAATTTTATTGCATATTTTTCTTTTAAAGTGTCCTCATGTCCAGATAGCATTTTCGAAATTCACCAGCTGTGACAATCAGGCTTTAGTAGTATGTATTCCAATTTCTGCTATAGCTGCTCATTTGAACTTGAAATCATGACAATTGGTCGGTCATCTCATAAGATGTATAGCAATAACATACTGAATTTTCAAGAGTCTACAATAATTTCAAATGCCTGTACAATAAAGTCTGGACACTTATTGCAGCCACTTCGTACGTCGCCACTATTATATAATAAAAAACAAGCAAAGTTAACAAAATTACATTCAATTAATATTGCTTAAGGTTTTCAAAGCATTTGTACTTTTTGTTTGTTTCTTTCAAATTTCGCCCTAAAAACTACGATCTAGTTCACACTGGGTGACAAAGAGTACTATAAATTCTCTATATGCAATATATATATATATATATATATACATATATATATATATATATATATATATATATATATATATATTGCATATAGAGAATTTATAGTACTTCGCGTTTAATCCACTCTAGGACTCTTCAGGCTTATACGCATAAGCCTGAAGAGTCCTAGAGTGGATGAAACGCGGAATATTCAGTGTAGCTTAATCGCCATATATATTTTATAACTTACTAACTAGCTCTACCTACGTATTGAGCACTTTTGAAATAAATACTTAAAGTTTACGCATAAATTTATACTTTCGTATGTTAATTTTATGTGAGTAAATTAAGTAGTTATATATATATATATATATATATATATATATATATATATATATATATATATATATATATAAGATACGTGTGCATTAATTGAAATGATGGAAATGCCTGTTGCCAGGCCGTAAAATACGCTTAAATATGGTATTTTGATTTACACAGATTTTGTACGTATTAATTAATTAGTCAATTCTTTATTATATCCCAACCGACATATACTAGTGATGTCAAAAGTAAAAAAAAAAAAAAAAAAAAATATGACTTTTGTGCCATAGGCGAGAATCGAAACCAAGAATTATAGCTCACTAACCTTATCAGTTAACCTATCAGAAAAATCCTTACGTGTTCAAAAATCGCAAAAGTAACGTTGCTTAACGTATAAGTGTTCTGCATTTGCGCATGCGCAAGAGTAACAGGTTCCTTCTGCTTAGGTCTATGTTTTTTTTTTTTGTTATATAACTGAGACTCGTTAGTAGTAATAGTCACCGGATAAAAACCAAAGTGAATCGTTCTACATGTCAAAATTCTCTATATATAAAGTTTTTTGTAGATCAAAAATTGTAAGAGGAGTTTGATAGAGACTGTCCGCACACACATAGATAAGATAACACACAGACACAGAGAGACACAGACAGACACAGACAGACACACACACACACATATATATATATATATTGATAGATAGAGATAGATAGATAGATAGATTGATAAATAGATTGATAGATTGATAGATAGATAGATAGATAGATAGATAGATATAGACAGACAGACAGATAGATAGATAGATAGATAGATAAAAAATACATGGTCCTACGCTAAAACATTTTCAACCCAAATGCTATACAATTATGTTCTAGGTACATAATATTATTCCATAGAAAGTTTAATATAACTAATGATCCAATAACAAACGCAAAAAAAACTGAATAATTTATATAAGTTTGTTTTTCAAAGAATATGCAAATTAGTTAACTTTTAATTAGTCCTGTGCATATCCATGTATGAGTATTGTAAGAAGTTCGTTTTAATAATTATGAAATTGAAATAGTAGGATTTTAATATCAATGACAGTGCGACGAAAAACTCAAACTTTATATAAGATATAGATTTAAGCAAAGGAAGATTACATCTTGAGAGTATATTAAAAATTGTGTGAAATAGGGTATTCTTTGATCTGGTCCGATTGAAAACATGCGTGAGGGTCAAATACCCTCACAATCGTACTACAACTACTAACTCAAATAGTTAGTAGTTGTAGTACGGTTGTGAGGGTATTTGAGTTAGTAGTTGTAGTACGATTGTGAGGGTATTTGAGTTAGTAGTTGTAGTACGATTGTAAGAGTATTTGAGTTAGTAGTTGTAGTACGGTTGTGAGGATATTTGAGTTAGTAGTTGTAGTACGATTGTAAGGGTATTTGAATTAGTAGTTGTAGTACGATTGTGAGGTTATTTGAGTTAGTAGTTGTAGTACGATTGTAAGGGTATTTGAGCTAGTAGTTGTAGTACGATTGTGAGGGTATTTGAGTAAGTAGTTGTAGTACGGTTGTGAGGGTATTTGAGTTAGTAGTTGTAGTACGATTGTAAGGGTATTTGAGTTAGTAGTTGTAGTACGATTGTGAGGGTATTTGAGTTAGTAGTTCTAGTACGATTGTGAGGGTATTTGAGTTAGTATTTGTAGTACGATTGTGAGGGTATTTGAGTTAGTAGTTGTAGTACGATTGTGAGGGTATTTGAGTTAGTATTTGTAGTACGATTGTGAGGTTATTTGAGTTAGTAGTTGTAGTACGATTGTAAGGGTATTTGAATTAGTAGTTGTAGTACGATTGTGAGGTTATTTGAGTTAGTAGTTGTAGTACGGTTGTGAGGGTATTTGAGTTAGTAGTTGTAGTACGGGTGTGAGGGTATTTGAGTTAGTAGTTGTAGTACGATTGTAAGGGTATTTGAGTTAGTAGTTGTAGTACGATTGTAAGGGTATTTGAGTTTGTAGTTGTAGTACGATTGTAAGGGTATTTGAGTTAGTAGTTGTAGTACGATTATGAGGGTATTTGAGTTAGTAGTTGTAGTACGGTTGTGAGGGTATTTGAGTTAGTAATTGTAGTACGATTGTAAGGGTATTTGAGTTAGTAGTTGTAGTACGATTGTGAGGTTATTTGAGTTAGTAGTTGTAGTACGGTTGTGAGGGTATTTGAGTTAGTAGTTGTAGTACGGGTGTGAGGGTATTTGAGTTAGTAATTGTAGTACGATTGTGAGGGTATTTGAGTTAGTAGTCGTAGTACGATTGTAAGGTATTTGAGTTAATAGTTGTAGTACGGTTGTGAGGGTATTTGAGTTAGTAGTTTTAGTACGATTTTAAGGGTATTTGAGTTAGTTGTAGTACGATTGTGAGGGTATTTGAGTTAGTAGTTGTAGTACGATTGTGAGGGTATTTGAGTTAATAGTTGTAGTACGATTGTGAGGGTATTTGAGTTAGTAGTTGTAGTACAATTGATGTAACAGATTTAGTTTGAAGAGGACAGCTAAGAAGGAAGTGTTTAAGTATGCATTTGAGAGAAATATTATAGATAAAGCTATAGCGATAGATTTACCTTGTTTTGTTTTACGGCATATCAACCCTTTCGGATTATTTAATGCCGAATCTCATTCCTTTACTAAAAGGTTGTATGCTTCTGTAGAGTGGCCGTTACATTTCAATTTCTTGGACCTACACGATGTCTGGTACTGTCGCAAAGGAACAAAATAACAAAACAGAAAGCATGAAGATCCAACAGAGCATTTTTAAAAGTGTAAATGAAATGTATTTATTCGTGGTTCTTCCAACTGTAACGCATTTAATTATATTTCAAAATCTTTTCGCACACACGCCCATCTTCATTGGTTCGCACTTTTCTTCTGCTTTTTGCTTGACCACGTGCTTTATATTTTCTTCTTCTTTCTCTTTCGTCCCGTGACGTCAGCGTATGCACACTTGCTTGATTTGCATATGTACTAAGACGGCTGCTGCTGCTAATATTTTCTGCTAGTTAGCTATCCTACGGCTGCTGATGATTTTCACAAATCACATCATTCGCGCCATTCACTGGACAAAGCGGGGGATTGTAGAGCGGTAGCTCTAGATATATCTAAGGCTTTTGACAGGGTATGGCATGAGGGTCTCCTCAGGAAAATTAGATCATACGGTATCACTGGTAGAATACTTAACATAATTAAATCCGTCTTAGATAAGGGAAAAATCCAGGTTGTCCTCGACGGTCGTACATCTAAACAATATGATATAAATGCGGGAGTGCCCCAGGGGGCTATCCTTGGACCTCTATTGTTCCTGATATTCATAAATGATCTCCCCGACAAAATTGCCTCTGAGATGGGTATATATGCTGATGACATTACAGTCTATAACAGGCACGACAGGAAGACGAATGAACACATTTCTAAAGAAATGGCAGAAACACTAGAGGAAGACCTCCAATCTGAAGTGGAACGGGGATAAAAATGGTTGGTCACGTTCAATGCCTCCAAGACTAAACTAGTTTCATTCAATAATTACAAGAAACCCACTCTACCACCTACAGCAATGGCCAACGACTCTTTATCTGAGAGTACATCTTTCAAACTGCTTGGCCTAACGTTCACAGGAAACATGAGTTGGAACAATTACATTGAAGACATTGCCAGGGCCGCTGCAAGAAAGGTGGGCTCTCTCTACCGTGGTAGACAACTATTAACACCCGAAAGTATCCTATACCTCTATAAGGCAACCATTCGCCCATGTATGGAGTATTGCTGTCACATTTGGGCTGGTGCATTTGCTACTAGTCTCTCGCTTTTTGACAAGGTTCAAAAGAGAGTCGCAAACCTGATAGGCCCTGAACTGGCATCTGAGCTTCAGCCTCTGTTCCATCGCCGAAACGTTTCATCCCTCTTCCTGTTCTACAAGTATTTTAGTGGTGAATGCTCTGACGAACTGCAATCACTTGTGCCCCCACGACGTGAGCATCCTCGACAAACCCGACAGGCTGCTAAATCCCACCCCCACACTGTAGAGATCCCTAGATGTAAAAGATCTTCTACTCCAATAGTTTCTTCCCCAGAACCGTTAGACTTTGGAATTCCATTCCAGGTCCCTGCTTCCCCAACAGTACGTACGTGCAGAAGTTCAAGTGTAACGTGAACCGACATCTTGCTGCCGAAATCCCTACATAGTACCCCAGTAGTTGTTGCCCCTGATAGTAGCCCCCTACACCAAAGTGGCAATTTTCCTTGTTTGGGGGGAAATGTAATAAAAAATTTTAAAAAATTTAATCATGGTGTTTGGTTTGGTTATTTTGCAGAAGATAATTGTTGCTTCTGCTTTTTGGCTTTGCAAAAGAGAAGGAAAAAAACAGTGGTATTTAGGTCAGACAGCTGTTAGCTTCAGACGCTCTGATATGGCAGTATTAGCTGTCCAGGGAAAGTATTTTGGCAATTTCTACAAGTCGTCAAATAGAAACAAACACGTAAAATATAGTTTCACCTGCAAATGATAAGTTTTTTTTACGTATTTTTATATCCATTTCAATTAAAAATAAAATACTATTAATGCTATTGCTTACAGTAAAGTAAGTGATTTCTATCGTGCATCCTCGGTTTAAATCAAACGTACTTAGTCTTGTAACCATTTCCACATCACATCTATTGTAAATTCTTAATTATCTTCTGCGCGAGGAAGAAAATCTTTATAAGCCAAGTAATACATGTTTATATGCTTATTTTTAAATATTTTGTTTCTTTCGCCTCAAGTTGTACATGTAGCCGAGAATGCAATTAGATATCTATCCTGCTCAACTATCCAAGACTTACTGTCATGAGATGCTTCTTTATATCCGGTTTGGAGGCTCGTGTTTCAGCCTTGTGCGCATGCCCAGATGTGTATTTAATTAAAAGTCGGTTTTATGTTAAATCGTTGGCGATTGTCGGCTCAGCAGTTCTTTAGCATTTTATCAGGTTTTATCGAAAAAAAAAAAAAAGATGGCGTCACTTTTTTTTTACATGACTCTCAGTTAATTTTCATTCTTTTTGTTTATTAAACAAGTTTTTTTTTAATTAGCTTATCGACAATGATGACAACTGCAGTTTGACTCGACCACTAAAACGGAGCAATGACGTCATTGAACATGGCGATTAAAGTGTAGTTGTTGATTTTTTTTCTGCACTTTCACTCGGATTTGTGATATTATTCGCCTTCTTTTTTTTACCATTGTTAGTTATTCGTTCTTTATTATTTTTATATTATCGTTCTTTTCTTTCTTCACAAATATTCTGCGCGTTTCTTTCTTGCTGTGATTTCCTTTCTTCTTTTAGCAGCAATTTCATTCAACTAACTAGATTAATCTAGCGGCTCTACACACTTGCATTATTATTTTTCTCATTGTATCAATTCCTCACTCTAGGCTTCCTTTAAATACATGATTCTTTCAATATATATATATATATATATATATATATATATATATATATATATATATATATATATATATATATATATAACTACTTCATTTACTCACATCAAATTAATATACGAAAGTATAGATTTATGCGTAAACTTTAAGTATTTACTTCAAAAGTGCTCAATACGTAGGTAGAGCTAATTAGTAATTTATAAAATATATATGGCGATTAAGCTACACTGAATATTCTGCGTTTCATCCACTATAGGATTCGTCAGGCTTGTGCGCGAATTCTGTGGTTGCTTCTTGTTTTAATATATATTGAGGATTTCTAGTTAGCCAATCAGCTTTCTAGTATCCACCGCGCCCCTTCCAATGGGCATGCATTTTATCGAACAAAGGATATGTTTTAGAACTAGGTTAGTGGTTTAAGGTAGACGTTTTCCTTCCTTTTATATATATATATATATATATATATATATATATATATATATATATATATAAATATACCTATGTGTACACACACACACATGCACATATATATACATGGATACTAGAAAGCTGATTGGCTAACTAGAAATCCTCAACATATATTAAAACAAGAAACAACCACAGAATTCGCGCACAAGCCTGACGAATCCTATAGTGGATGAAACGCAGACAATTCAGTGTAGCTTAATCGCCATATATATTTTATAAATTACTATATATATATATATATATATATATATATATATATATATATATATATATATATATAAACAGACTTTTAATATATGAATATACATTTTAATATATATATATATAATATGCCTATTAATATATATATATATATATATATATATATATATATATATATACTAGCATGGCTGCTCGGCGTTACCCGGGTGTTTTTAGGTGTATGTTGAGCAAAAACAAAGGTCAATTTTTAAAACTTTGACCCATATTATGACCCCCTAAACTTGATTGTTTTGGGCTCAAATCAAGTTATTAAGTAAACTCCATGTCATAGGAATCTATATCTAAAATTCCAAGTGTTTAGATCCAAAATTGTAGGAGGATTTTGGTAGAGTTCTCAAAAGTTAAATCGTTGAACTTTGGCCCCTTAATCGCTTAATTTCTGCCCGAAAATCAATTACATCGATTTTCCCAAATCTCAGTACTCTGTATATCAAATTTTGAGTCTGTAGGCTATAAATTGATAGAGTTATGGCGTAGGGAAATGTACACAAATACACACAGACACACACACACACACGCGTTGCCAGAGTGTTTGGATGTGTATGTTGAGCAAAAAAAAAAAGTGGTTGTAGGAAGGCAGGCTCGAACCCGTACCGCAAAGGAGGAAAAGAACGGGGTAAAAACCTAACGTTTATGCTGTTGCGACCACCACCAAACCGGAAGCGACATTTTTTCAAATCAAGGCTAGACAATCTAAAGGAGAGGATAGCTTTAAAAAATATCGGCGACAAAAGTGCCCCTCCCCTGTAGAAAAGTGCCTAGTTGAAGGGGAAGATATTAATGTCTTTAGCCAATTTTTCGATATTTGTCGTATGAAAGGTCGAACTTTAAAGCGATGCTGATCTTAGTAAAATCCGACGCCTCTATTGAAAGTTTAGGGAAGACATGCAAACAGCCATACATACATACATTTATATATTGGTAACTAAAAATTTTCGACCCAAACTGATGAAAAAGCTTGCCATATCTCTGAATACCCTTTATGTACAATTTCAAATATTTAGACCAGAAATTGTTTGAGTAATTTGGAAGAGACCGCAGAGGTCAATTTTTTTAAAAAACTTTGACCCCTATTATGACCACTTAAAAGTTATTGTTTTGCGCTCAAATCAAGTTATTAAGTTAGATCCATGTCCAAGGAACCTATATCTAAAATTTCAAGTGCGTTGACCCAAAATTGTTGGAGGAGTTTGGTAAAGTTCTCAAAAGTCAAATCCTTGAACTTTGACCCCTTAATCGACAAATTTTTGGCCAAACACCGATCACATCGATGTCCCCAAATCTCAGTACCCTGTATATCAAATTTCGAGTCTGTAGCCTAAAAATTGACAGAGCTATTGCGTAGGAAGGCAGGCTCGAACCCGTACCGCAAAGGAGGAAAAGAACGGGGTAAAAACCTAACGTTTATGCTGTTACGACCACCGCCAAACCGGAAACAACACACACACATACACACACACATGTTCACTCATATATATATATATATATATATATATATATATATATATATATATATATGAATTAATTATAGACTGACTTTTATATAATTGTAGAGATAATTTATTTTTGTGTTCTTTTGTGTTCTAGTTTCCAACAAAACCAATTTTTACATAAAGATGAGTTTTCAAAAAACGATTGCATACCAGATTCCAATTTTACATTTTTACACTCATCAACAAGAACAGACTCTATTTTATAAGTGGGATGTCCGTCACGTGTAATACAAGTAGACTGAATCGGAAGAAAAGAACGCTTCTTCGAAAATGATATATTAGGCTAAAAAAAATGTTACACAAGATTTAATCCATGATTTAATAACCTTGGCAACAATGGTGACAAATGCAGTTTAACTGCATCGGTTTACATGCAATAATGACGTCATTGAACATGTCGATTAGTCTGGACGTTATATATTTTTTTTTAGTTTTGCTCGGATTTGTGACACGATTCGCTTTCTTTTTCGCCTCATGTTTGCCTTTTTGTTGTGTGTTTTTTTTTTAATTTTTTATCTTCTCGTTCTCGTTTACATTTATTTTTATTTTTTCATAAATATTTTGTATAACTGTTTTTTTTTTGTTTCTGTAACTTTTTTCGTTGTTTTTTCGTTGTTTGTTTCGATTCGCAATTTTTAGTCTACGACTCACGTGATTCAATTATAGTTTTATAATCAGGATTTAACATTTTATCAAATTTCCCCATCCTACGCACTCATTATGACAAATTGAGAAATTCTACACAACAGTTTTGAGGTTTTTTTTAAATATATATTATCATCATTAATAATCTATATTTTATTTCTCTTAGTTTGCTTGTCTGTATGTCTGTTCCACTTTTTTCTCCGGAACGATCGGTCTGAAATTTCGTTTGGATTTTTGTTATGATATGATTTGCTTCCTTCTTTCTTATGTTTCCTTTCTTTCCTTTTTTGCTGCATATTTTTTAAATATTCTCTTTTTTCTTTCTTCGGTTTTTTCTTTCTTCACAAATATCTTTGCGCATTTTCTTCTTTCATCCCTACTCTCTTATGTCGTTTTTTTTCTCTTTTTATTAGCTGTTTTTCTTATCTACTATTCCCGTCGTTCAATAATAATTTCACTAGTGGGACCTGTGGAAATTCCTCGTGGGACTCATTCATATGTAATATATTAATGATGGCATTATGTAGATGTTCAGCGAAAATGGAGGCGCTCTGATATTATTGTAACTCGTTTGTTAAAACTGCAAAAGTATTTATCTAACCTAGCACGGACGCCCGGCGTAGCTCGGTCGTAAAGTACGCTAAAATAGGATATTTTAATTCTTGCAGATTTTGAATATATTATTATAGCGTAAATGTTCTATCGATATTTATATATTATAAAATTGCGATTTAAAGAATAAATTAAAAAAATATATCCATATTTCTTGGGCGCAAAAGCTCATGAATATATATATATATATATATATATATATATATATATATATATATATATATATATATATATATATAGGGTGCCCACAAAGTCTGGCTACATTATGTAGCCAGACTTTGTGGAAGCATCCTGTAGATTATGTAACCAGACTTTGTGGGCACCCTGTATATATATATATATATATATATATATATATATATATATATATATATATATATAGGGTGTCCACAAAGTCTGGCTACATAATGTAGCCAGGCTTTGTGGGCACCCTATATATCTATATATATATATATATATATATATGTAGTCATCGACATACAGTCCTGTTTCGTTGTATCACAACTCATCAGTGCCGCTAGACTAGCATCTCTCCCAAGCCAAGGATTGAACCTAGAACCTTCGTGTTGACAGTCGGCAAAAACTTGATTTCTTTTGGCTATAATCTAAACCGAATTATTTATAAAAAATGATTTGAGCACCATAAGCTGCAATCGAAACCGAAACCAGAACCTATGAAGAATTCTTGGTAAAATTATTTATACAAAAAATAGTTGACTAAAGTGTCATCAGCTATAATCGAAACCGAAACCAAAACTTATTAAAAATTCTTGGTAAAATTATTAATTACAAGAAAGAGAAGTCTAACACACACTCTATATTGTTGATATATAGATTATTAGCTTTCATTACTTTATCAAATTTCTTTATCTACGTGCAGATGCAGATTTAGAAATGCTACGCAACAGCTTTGGACTTTACGATACAACATCATCATTAATAAAAGTTGTACAGCATAATCAAATTGACTCATTAGTTCCCGTTAGATAACTGCCACCTCCCTCCCCTCTCAAAAAGAGTGAGATAGAATAGCCAAGTAGAGTCAAGGAGGAAGACAAGGCCGAGGAGTTAGCACTGACCAGACCTCCGCTGTGTAAGTTCGAAGAGAACTGGGACCTTGGGGAGGCTTATTGCCACTCAAAGTCCAGTGAAGACTAATAGCCGCTGCCAACGAGAAATCAATGGCAAGCAGCTGTTGCGATAATGCAAATTTATTTGCAAATGTTATCGAAAGAGGTGGAGAGTACTGAAAATCTGGGGAGACTTGTTGTCATTCAGCTTCTAGGGAAAACCACAAGTTGTTTTCAAGGAGAGATCTTTGATGACCTGCGTGAAAGCTCCTTGTGAGCTAAAAATTATAATAATAATAATAATAATAATAATAATAATAGTAATAATAATAATAATAATAATGATAATAATAATAATGATGATAATAATAATAATGATAATAATAATAATGATGATAATAATAATAATAATAATGATAATAATAATAATGCCAAAAAGGAAAAAGCGGAACACATGATCTTATATATATAGATCAAAAGATCCTAAGCAACGTTGGACCTGGCCAGTACATTATGGGTAACTATTTGGGCATATAAGGCGCTGTATGTTTTATGACTTTGACAGCAATGGTAGCTCCTGTATCTCAACTTTCCTCCAGCCGTCTTAACCCAGTCCTGTCGCTGGATCAGGATGTTTGGAATTAGAGTGTGAGGATTGCTCTCCGCAATTTATCTTCACTTTAAAGAAACTCCCAGTTTGATTCACCCATAACCCCATGATGATCTGTAGGTCTTCGTCGTTTTGTCGGATGACCGCAGTAGTAGTTCGTGCTGTTGTCGTTTCTGTTGTAGAATGCGTATCACACTCTATTCTTTTACTTCATAGAGTTCTGTTTTAAGATGCACTTGCTTATAGGTAAAGGTAAGGATCATGCTAAGTTTCGGCTTAAGGTCTCCACGTGTAACAGAGCGAATTCCCGATTTCGATGACAATAGAAGTATGGGAACGTGAAACATTTGTTGATCATCATTCAATCCCGAACAATGTAAGATCTCCCTGTTAGCATTATTATATATCAGTGTGCCAGCATTTTCTTTTTAAATACATTAGAAATGTGTTGTAACACACACAAATAAATACAGTAGAAATGTGTTGTAACACATACAAATAAATAAAGTAGAAATGTGTTGTAACACACATAAATAAATACAGTAGAAATTTGTTGTAACACATAAATACAGTAGAAATGTGTTGTAACACACATAAATAAATACAGTAGAAATGTGTTGTAACAAACATAAATAAATACAGTAGAAATGTGTTGTAACACACAAATAAATACAGTAGAAATGTGTTGTAACACACATAAATAAATACAGTAGAAATGTGTTGTAACACATATAAATAAATACAATAGAAATGTGTTGTAACACATAAATAAATACAGTAGAAATGTGTTGTAACACACAAATAAATACAGTAGAAATGCGTTCTAACACATAAATAAATACAGTAGAAATCTGTTGTAACACATAAATAAATACAGTAGAAATGTGTTGTGACACATATAAATAAATACAATAGAAATGTGTTGTAACACATATAAATAAATACAATAGAAATGAGTTGTAACACATAAATAAATACAATAGAAATGTGTTGTAACACATAAATAAATACAGAAGAAATGTGTTGTAACACACACAAATAAATACGGTAGAAATGTGTTGTAACACACACAAATAAATACAGTAGAAATGTGTTGTAACACATAAATAAATACAGTAGAAATGTCTTGTAACACACACAAATAAATACAATAGAAATGTGTTGTAACACATAAATAAATACAGAAGAAGTGTGTTGTAAAACATATAAATAAACACAGTAGAAATGTGTTGTAACACACATAATTAAATACAGAAGAAATGTGTTGTAACACATATAAATAAATACAGCAGAAATGTGTTGTAACACAGATAAATAAATACAATATAAATGTGTTGTAGCACATATAAATAAATACAGTAGAAATGTGTTGTAACACAGATAAATAAATACATTGGAAATGTGTTGTAACACATTTAAATGCAGTAGAAATGTGTTGTAACACATAAATAAATACAGTAGAAATGTGTTGTAACACATATAAATAAATACAATAGAAATGTGTTGTAACACATATAAATAAATACGATAGAAATGTGTTGTAACACATATAAATAAATACAGTAGAAATGTCTTGTAACACATATAAATAAATACAGAAGGAATGTGTTGTAACACATAAATACAGTAAAAGTGTGTTGTAGCACATATAATTTAATGCAGTAGAAATGTGTTGTAACAAATATAAATAAATACAATAGCGATGTGTTGTAACTCATATAAATAAATACAATAGAAATGTGTTGTAACACATAAATAAATACAGTAGAAATGTGTTGTAACACATTTAAATACAGTAGAAATGTGTTGTAACACATATAAATAAATACAGTAGAAATGTGTTGTAACACATATAAATAAATACAATAGAACTGTGTTGTAACAAATATAAATATAGTAAAAATTTGTTGTAACACAAATAGATACAGTAGAAATGTGTTGTTACATACATAAATAAATACAGTAGAAATATGTTGTTACACATATAAATAAATACCAAAAAATGTATTGTAACACATATAAATAGATACAGTAGAAATATGTTGTCACACATATAAATAAATACAGTAGAAATGTGTTGTAACACATAAATAAATACAGTAGAAATGTGTTGTAACACATATAAATAAATACAGTAGAAATGTGTTGTAACACATATAAATAGATACAGTAGAAATATGTTGTAACACATATAAATAAATACAGTAGAAATGTGTTGTAACACATAAATAAATACAGTAGAAATGTGTTGTAACACATATAAATAAATATAGTTGAAATGTGTTGTAACACATATAAATAGATACAGTAGAAATGTGTTGTAACACATATAAATAAATACAGTATAAATGTGTTGTAACACATAAATAAATACAGTAGAAATGTGTTGTAACACATATAAATAAAAAAAGTAGAAATGTGTTGTAACACATATAAATAAATACAGTAGAAATGTGTTGTAACACATATAAATAAATACAGTAGAAATGTGTTGTAACAAACATAAATAAATACAGTAGAAATGTGTTGTAACACACAAATAAATACAGTAGAAATGTGTTGTAACACACATAAATAAATACAGTAGAAATGTGTTGTAACACATATAAATAAATACAATAGAAATGTGTTGTAACACATAAATAAATACAGTAGAAATGTGTTGTAACACACAAATAAATACAGTAGAAATGCGTTCTAACACATAAATAAATACAGTAGAAATCTGTTGTAACACATAAATAAATACAGTAGAAATGTGTTGTGACACATATAAATAAATACAATAGAAATGTGTTGTAACACATATAAATAAATACAATAGAAATGAGTTGTAACACATAAATAAATACAATAGAAATGTGTTGTAACACATAAATAAATACAGAAGAAATGTGTTGTAACACACACAAATAAATACGGTAGAAATGTGTTGTAACACACACAAATAAATACAGTAGAAATGTGTTGTAACACATAAATAAATACAGTAGAAATGTCTTGTAACACACACAAATAAATACAATAGAAATGTGTTGTAACACATAAATAAATACAGAAGAAGTGTGTTGTAAAACATATAAATAAACACAGTAGAAATGTGTTGTAACACACATAATTAAATACAGAAGAAATGTGTTGTAACACATATAAATAAATACAGCAGAAATGTGTTGTAACACAGATAAATAAATACAATATAAATGTGTTGTAGCACATATAAATAAATACAGTAGAAATGTGTTGTAACACAGATAAATACATTGGAAATGTGTTGTAACACATTTAAATGCAGTAGAAATGTGTTGTAACACATAAATAAATACAGTAGAAATGTGTTGTAACACATATAAATAAATACAATAGAAATGTGTTGTAACACATATAAATAAATACGATAGAAATGTGTTGTAACACATATAAATAAATACAGTAGAAATGTCTTGTAACACATATAAATAAATACAGAAGGAATGTGTTGTAACACATAAATACAGTAAAAGTGTGTTGTAGCACATATAATTTAATGCAGTAGAAATGTGTTGTAACAAATATAAATAAATACAATAGCGATGTGTTGTAACTCATATAAATAAATACAATAGAAATGTGTTGTAACACATAAATAAATACAGTAGAAATGTGTTGTAACACATTTAAATACAGTAGAAATGTGTTGTAACACATATAAATAAATACAGTAGAAATGTGTTGTAACACATATAAATAAATACAATAGAACTGTGTTGTAACAAATATAAATATAGTAAAAATTTGTTGTAACACAAATAGATACAGTAGAAATGTGTTGTTACATACATAAATAAATACAGTAGAAATATGTTGTTACACATATAAATAAATACCAAAAAATGTATTGTAACACATATAAATAGATACAGTAGAAATATGTTGTCACACATATAAATAAATACAGTAGAAATGTGTTGTAACACATAAATAAATACAGTAGAAATGTGTTGTAACACATATAAATAAATACAGTAGAAATGTGTTGTAACACATATAAATAGATACAGTAGAAATATGTTGTAACACATATAAATAAATACAGTAGAAATGTGTTGTAACACATAAATAAATACAGTAGAAATGTGTTGTAACACATATAAATAAATATAGTTGAAATGTGTTGTAACACATATAAATAGATACAGTAGAAATGTGTTGTAACACATATAAATAAATACAGTAGAAATGTGTTGTAACACATATAAATAAAAAAAGTAGAAATGTGTTGTAACACATATAAATAAATACAGTAGAAATGTGTTGTAACACATATCCATGTTTACGAAGAATGAAGGTAGTTCGAGGTTTAAGGTGTTCTTCCCGACATTCAACTCGTAAATTGACTACTCAGAGAATTCAAAACAAAGTATTTGATTGAATCACGCAACCATTTCCTGCAGTACGGACGAACACAAATATCGATCGGCATGATGCAAGAAAGGGGATATAATTGAATATGGCAACGACTAGAACAGGAATCTGATTGTGGCCTACTTATGATAACAAGAATGAGTGGGTTTACAAGCAGTTCATTCCAAATAATCATCTTCTCCTCAATAACGTCCAAGGATTTCTCACTTTTGTAAAAGCGGTGACAACGCAGTAATGCTAGAGCTGTTTGACTAACAGATCTTTGTTTAAAATCTAGATAAAATGTGGCTAAGGATCCTCCGTAATTTTTTTTTCCATTTTTTTATTCTCTTTTTTAATTTTTTTTTTTTGTTTTGTTTTACTTAATGGACATTACTCAGGACAACGCATGATGCCACTTGACGTTTAAAAGGATAAAAAAATATTACTTCAAGATAAACAACTAGCCAACGAAAAGGATTACAGTGATAGATTCAGATTCCGAAAACATCAATTCTTTGAGAAAAACTTTGCTCATTGAATGTGCGAACTAAAGAAAATTAGTGAAACAAAACGTTCGAGACTGTGAGCCAACCAGTCACGATAACAAGAGATTAACCCAGAAGGGAGGTTACAGAGAGCTTAATTAAAACTATGATTAAAAATTGCCCCCAAAAGGGGCCAGCGAAAGAGGAATTAGAGCCTTTTTATTCTAATGGTAGGTCCAGAAAACACCGGATCACCCTCCCAGTTGGAAAGGGAGATGGCGTGGTCGCCGATGTGAAATACATTTCCTTTGTAACGGGAAAAACAAAGTCTAGAAATATGAAACAATATTTCTATGAAACATAATTATTTGGAGATATTAGCGGGTATTCAGTCTCGAGGGGTCGGGCAAGGCCCCACCTCGGTGCGTGAGACGATTATTGATGAGAATCTTTTGTTCCGTGGGAATTACCTGGTCTGGGTGTGAAGAAGAGGTAGCTGATTATCGAATTAGGACAAACTAAGGTGTAACGTATTGAACGATGATTGGCTACCTGGTACACCCAGGGTGGGTTTCGACTCACCCGAATCATGTATATTTAAGTACGTGCAGAACAGAAAAAGTCAGAGTTTGCCGATAGTTTTTGCAGAAGTAACAGCGAGTTTTGAATTCGGGGGAACTGTCCACCGCTCTCACACCTCGCTAATTTCACCCTATGTATATTTCCTATGTAAGGCATTAACGACAAACACTCAACTACGAACTATCTGTGTCTAAACTTACGAAAAATTCCAGGAGTCGGGCTTTTACCAAGAACTGCTCGTCTGTGAAACACAATACCGTGGAACTGCTTCCCAGCTGATTATACCATGGTTGTTTTCAAGTCCGCTTAAATAAAATATATCTTCCAGTTTCGCCACCACCGATCATAACAGCGTTATCTCATCTGACACGCAATAACTTTTCCTTGTATGACCCCCGGGCCTTGATAAACGGTGACTCTTTAGAACCAAAAATAACAAAACAAATGACGTTTATATCTTTATATCAGAGGCAGGCACACAATTTATGTCTTCAATGCATGTTTAATCTGTATACAGACTGAGAGGATCAATTATTACGAGTTGTGAGCTTTTAATGAATATGTTTATTTACATTTTTTTTTCATAATATAGTCTCCATGTCGTATTTTTTTACGTAGCCATCTTGTGTCTTAATGACGATCGAAATGAGGATTGAAAGGCCAAGAAGTGGAAGAACTGGCCAGATTTTCTGTGGATAGGCGCGAAGGAGATTAAGACCTAGGGGAGGTTTATTGTCACTCAAATTCCAGTGAATACGAATTGCCATTACCAGGGAGAAGTCAATGATGGGAAACGATTATTGTGATAACGCAAATTCATTTGCAAAGGTTAATCGAATGATGTGAACAGTACTAGAGATCTGAGGAGACTTATTTTCACAGACTCTAGGGAATACCGCTGGTTGTTGTCTCTGATGTTTGCCTATGTTAGAACTCCTAGTGAGTGCAAATAATAATAATAATAATAATAATAATAATAATAATAATAATAATAATAATAAAAACGACTTACATCTTGAATTTTGAAACCCCTTGAATGCAGAAACTAATAAATAAACTAGAAATACTAATCATTGCTTCAATACGAATAAAACAAAAGCAGAACACGCCGACATAGAACCAATGAAACTGAGGAAAAACACGTTAAGTAATCTACGTCCCCCCCCCAAGTAAGATCGATTAAAATAAAAGTGTAGTGTCGGAACAGATTGGCACCATACCAAACCAAAAAAGATCAAGGAGGATCGAAAGGCGTAGAAAAGAAAGTACTAACCAAACTTCCACTACAGAAGTGCGATAAGGATTGGGATTTGGGAGAAACCTATTGCCACCCAAATTCCAGTGAACAATTGTCATTGTCAGTGATAAAATCAATGTTGCACTAATGTAAATTGATTTTCAAAGGATGTCGAAAAGCTGAAAAATACATGACTTGGTGTCATATAGACTCCAGGAAACACAACCAGTTACTATCAGTGAGTAATCTCTAACGATGACTTACGTGAGGATTTTTGATGAGTATAAATAATAATAATAATAATAATAATAATAATAATAATAATAATAATAATAATAATTATAATAATAATAATAATAATAATAATTATAATAATAATAATAACAATAATAATAATAATAATAATAATCATAATAATAATAATAATAATAATAATCATAATCATAATAATAATAATAATAATAATAATAATAATAATCATAATCATAATAATAATAATAATAATAATAATCATAATAATAATAATAATAATAATAATAATAATAATAATAATCATAATAATAATAATAATAATAATAATAATAATAATCATAATAATAATAATAATAATAATAATCATAATAATAATAATAATAATAATAATAATAATAATAATAATAATAATAATCATAATAATAATAATAATAATAATAATAATAATAATAATAATAATAATCATAATAATAATAATAATCATAATGATAAAATAATGATAATAATAATGATAATAACAATAATAATAATGATAATAATGATGATAATAATGATAATAATAATAATCATAATAATGATAATAATAATAATGATGATAATAATGATAATAATAATGATAATAAGGATAATGCTAATAATGATAATAATAATGATAATAATAATAATAATAATAATAATAATAATAATAATAATAATAATAATAATAATAATAATAATGAGCAGTATCACTAATAAGATACTCAGGACAGTTTATAGAGTGGACAGCTCGATCAGAAGACCAGGAAACTCATGACCATGCACAATGCACTTAACTTAAAGGACGATGTTGACCGACTCTGTGTGAAAAGAAAAGAAGGCGGGAGAGAACTAGTTTGTAAAGAAGATTGTGTGCATGGCACAACATAGAAATGATAATCATGGCAGCATGAGGCACTTAAAAAACTCGACAAAACGGAAAACACAGAGATAAAGGATAAGTCGAGAAAAGAAAAATGCGAAGAGAAATAACTACATGGAAGATTTATAAGGATGACAAAATATAAAAATAACGAAAACACTTGGACATGGATGCAAAAGGACATGAAATATTAAGGAAAACCACTGAATGCGGAGAATAATACAAGTAAACAATACAATAAAGAAGTGTTAGAGGGAATGAAGAACACTGACGCTGCATATCTACGTTCTACATTTCACTTACGCATCCCCATCCCATTGTCTTATCACCGTTCCCCTCTCCCAAAAAAGTGATACAAAAGACCCGAGAAGGGTCAAGGAGGATGGAAAGACCGAGGAGAGATCGCTGACCAGACCTCCGCTGGACAAGCGCGAAGAGAACTGGAACCTTGGGGAGGCTTAGTGCCACTCTAATTCCAGTATAGACCAATGGCCACTGCCAGCGAAAAATCAATGGTAAGAGGTCGTTGCGATGACGCAAATTTAATTGCAAATGCTATCGAAGGAAGTGGACAGAGCTGGACGTCTGAAGAGACTTGTTGTCACTCGGCTTCCAGAGAACACCACAGGTTTCCAATCAGATATTTGATGACTTTTGTGAAAGCTCCATTTGAACCAATAATAATAATAATAATAATAATAATAATAATAATAATAATAATAATAATAACAACAATGGGGTTAGTATGAAAGAAAAGGAGAAACGAAGCAAATACACAGAGCTAGCCAGAGAGTTAAAAGGGATTTGGATGATGAAGAAAATCAGAATAGTACCGATAATAGTAGGAGCACTAGGAACAATTCCGAAAAACTTCGAAAAAAGAATGTCAGAAATTGGAATCAGAGGAATAACTGCAAAAATACAACGACTAACGATAATGAAAACGACTGAAATATTAAGGAAAATCCTTGAATCCAGAGAATAATACAAGAAGACAATATAACGAATAAGCGTTACAGGGAATGAAGAACACTGAAGCTGCATATCTACAAGTTCTACACCCCCATCATGCATCCCCCCCATAGTTTCACCACTCCCAATAAAAAGTGACACCAGAGGTGAGAAGGATCAAGAAGGACTGAAAGACCGAGGACAGAGCGCCAGCCAGACCTCGGTTGGACAAGAAGAAAGAGAACTGGGATTTGGGGAGGCTTAGTGTCACTCAAATTCCAATATAAACCAATGGCCACTGCCGGCGAGAAGTCAATGGTAAGAGGCTGTTACGATGATACAAATTCATTTGCAAATGCTATCGAAGGAGGTGGAGAGAACTGGACGTCTGGGGAGACTTGTTGTCACTCAGCTTCCAGAGAACACCACAGGTTTCCAATCAGATCGTTTGTTGACTTGTGTGAAAGCTCCATGTGAGCAAATAATAATAATAATAATGTTAATAATAATGATAATAATAATAATAATGATAATAATAATGATAATAATAATAATAATGATAATAATAATAATAATAATAATAAAATGATTAATTAATTTAAATTTTAAAAGGCAAACAATAATAATCTGCTTCAGAAATTGTTTGAAAATGGAAACACCGAGGAGAGATACCACCATCCAGATATTGGCTGGAAGAATAAGCAGAGTACCGACACCTTGAAAAAACTTATTATCATTCAGCATCCAGTGAAAACTAATGCTCGTTATCGGCTAAAACTTTGTAAAAACACTGTCGTCAACAAACGAATACAATTTTTTTTTTTTTTTAAGGATAAAAAACATGCGTTCCCACACCGGGAATCGAACCCGGGCCGCCTGGGTGAAAGCCAGGAATCCTAACCACTAGACCATATGGGATAACGCCTGCTGCCTTGGTACATTATAGCCGTATTAAAATTACTAAAGCGACAACAGCATTTTTTTTATTTTCCCCTGTCAGGCAGCTGAAATGTTTTGACTGCTTCAGAAACATACTCTTTAGTCGTCCGCACTATTGAATCTCATTATGAGATTAACAGATACGGTAACAGGAGGCGAGCTTCGTAAGCATTCTCTTTCCGTTTTGAATACATATAATGCTGCTGATGTACAATTGTCATTTGGACTCCAGGAAATATCGTTTGGTTTTACTAGAGAGCAATCTATATAATTATAAATCTCTGCGGACCGTCCGACCGCCCTTGCTTGCATCTTGTCTATCAAAAACATTGTTGTCATAGAAACAAGCTTGTATTTAATAAAAGTCGCACTCCTTTCCCACACTCCAACCATATTGAGTAATAAGAAAAACCAATCTTTGCCTAACCTATAAACATAGTTTCAATCAATATATGTATATATATATATATATATATATATATATATATATATATTTACATACACACACACACACCCACATATATATATACACACACACACACACACATATATATATACATACACACACATATATATACACACACACACACACACACACACATATATATATATATATTAGATAAGCAAATACTTTATGGAGATTAAGAAAATAATGAGGTTTCTAAATTCTTTGAGATGAGGATTGATTGTTCATATTATTTGGATTCAGCGGAGTACTGTTCTCATTTTGAGTATTATATTCACAACGTTTCCGTCGATGTAACGTCCGATCGTCTTCACGTGTATCTTGTAGAACTTCAGAATTCAAACGGAATTTCGAGCGGAACCCTTTATTTACTTCACGGGGGTAGCATGCTCTTGTTCCGTCAGCCATGACTTCATAGAGGTCCTAAGTAATTCCCAATTGTATTCTTCAGTCACCCACACTAACAATTGAACCTCCAACCTTCAGGAGAATATCACTTTTTCCAATTGATTTTTCCAAGTACTCTAACCACTGCGCCACGGGTCCTTGCCAGGGGTCCTTGCCAGGGGTCCGCAAGATTGTTCTTATCTTTGTGAGCATTCCCACAATATGTCGGTCAATGAAACCTCCAACCTTATTGGTGTGCATCTCTGTGCCAATCTCAATAATCTGCACTAAATTTGTAGGCGAATACTTTATTGATTCCATGAGATTACTCTACTTTCAATCCGTCGGGCATAACTCGGTAGCAATCTTAAATAATTCATAATCGTATTCTTAATATCGATCACACTAATGATTGAACCTTCAACATCTGGAAAACTGTCACTTAGAACTGATTATAACGTAGCACTTACGCCATAAGTCTGAGTTTGACAGAAAGATTCTCGAGTGCGACCATCCCGAAAAAGGTCGGAGGTTAAACTAGCAGAAACTGTGTGATAATAATATCAAAGATGAGAACAATAGTTCGAATGATCCAAATTTTAGTAAAAAAAATAGCTCTAAAAAGAAAACATAAAAAAATAATAAGTTTATGAATAAAATCAGGCTTGGCCTACGTCAAAACGGTCATTTCACTAAAGTCACGTGACCGGTCGACGTCGCAGAATTAAGAACAATGGCCAGGGCTAGGTCATTAATGACAATGATAAGGACAGTAATTTTCTGTTTTAATTCCCCCCAAAATTGCCGAGGGGTGGGGCGGCCTTGCCCGGCCTTAAAATACCCTTAAATATATTTTAATGCATGCAGATCTCGTATTCATTATTGCAGAGTCAATTTTCTATTGAATATTATATTGTGCGTAATATATAGTAACGATTTCAAAATTAAATAAAATGGCTTGAGTGCCGTCATCTAAAATCGAAACAAAAACATTTAGCGTTTCAGCTGCGTTCTCTACCGTTTGAGCTCTCGACATATAGCTAATAAGGATTTAAAATTTAACCACTTCAAGCTATTTTGGAGTTTGCGCATGCGCAAAAGTAATAGAAATATGTCGGCAATTTTAAATGAATATTTCGCATTTCAACTTGCCAATATATTTCCGCACGCGTTATTCATCCATCCAAACAAAGATTTTACTCGTTATAAACAATCATTAGTGCATGATTACTATTTCTTGTTAATTTCAGTGTTATGTGACCAGTAGTTTTAGAGTTTATCGGTTAAATATTTACAGACGCACATACATCTACTGTTTTATTTATGTAGTTTTGGACACATGCAATAAAAAGGGAGTATTTTTTTTTTACCGGGAACATACTATAATGAAGTTTTTTTTTGTTTTTTTTAAGTGTACTTCATTATTAATTAAAATATGCGTCCGTTTTAAAATACTCGGAATAGTCGTCTATCACTTAACCGTGCCCATTCCCTTTATTCTGCGATGTCAGCAAATTGTGTTACTTTAGTGGAACGACCGTCTGTTAACGTAGGCTATGTGAACGTTTGCTTTTAATATGTATTAGCAGTTCAGCCCGGCTTTGCTCGTGCCCTACCTACTGTTAATAACTTTATGTGCATCTGTCTATATATATTAAAAGGTTTGATTCATGTCCAGGTAACCTACATCTAAAATTTCAAGTGTTTAGACCCAAAATTTGGCGGAGGTGTATGGTAGAATCTTCGATGTTCAACTCTTTCAACTTTGACCTCTTGGCAGCAAAATATTCGCCCAAAAACTGATAAAAAAAGCTTGCTGCGTGTTTATGTAAAATTTTAAATGTTTAGACCCAAAATGTGTTGAATAGTATGCTAAAGAGCGCAAAGGTAAAAACTTTGGAACTTTAACCCTTTGGCAGCCAAATGCTCGGTCAAAACCCGGTTTAAATGCTTGCCTATGTCGGAATACATTTTATGTAAAATTCGAATGTTTACACCCAAAATTGGATGAGTAATTTTCACCCCTTAGTATTTATTGTTTTAGGCTCAAATTGAATTAAAAAGTTTGATCCATGTCCAAGTAACCAACATCTAAAATTTCAAGTGTTTAAATCCAACATTTGCGGAGGAGTTTGGTAGAGTTTTCAAACGTCAAATCGTTGAACTTTGACCTCTTAACAGAAAAAATTCTTGCCGAAAACTGATTAAAAAGATTTTCCCAAATCTCAATACCCCTTATGTCAAATCTCGAGTCTGCAGACTGTAAATGGACAGAGTAGTTTGGTAGGGAAATGTACACATACACAGAGACACGCACACAGACACACTCACACACACAGACAATTTCATTTTCATAGATATATCGATTTAATTATGAATTTAAAATGTGCTCGTTTCAAAATATTTCTAAAATGAGATTGTTTTTAAAAATAATATTTCTTTTTTATATAACATAGCTTCCTCCCTAGAAGATTTTATGAGTAGAAACATAGCGATGATTAAAGTAGGTTAATATGTTTAATCACCAAATGCAGTCACTTTTGGACCAGTTTTATAAATCCCTTCGAAATCGAAACCGAAAATGACTATCCTCATCGTTTATCGCCTAATCGTGGCCAGTATACTTTATCCGTGACGTCAGTCGGTCACGTGCCTTAAGTGGAGCGGCCTTCTATTTACATGGCGCACGGTCAGACAGCGTAGACGGAAGACAGTATTTGGCGCCATTCTAGTCTCATTCTTCTCCGTATATCTATGTTATGGCCGTTTGTTATTCGTCAGAATACGATAAGCAATAAACAATGCGTGCCTCGTTCTCGCTATAAATGCGGCCACTCCCACGTTCAAAAATACGAGGAAAAAAGAGAGGAAAGAAATATGGCTCAAATCCTGCCAGCAATAAAATGAGTTTTGTACCTAGAGACGCCATCTTTATAAATGGACGATATAATCAGTTTAAAAGCCGTCAGTTAAACATGGCGGCCGCTTTTAGTAACAACTGGCACGACTTGCCTCGTTATTCCCGTTTCAACGACTTACACCGTCGCCAGGTCAACAAGCCAGGCCGCTCGTTTACAATCTAATAACACTCTAAGCGCCGCGTGCGTGCGATACATCTAATTAGGATATCTTGTACGGTGGATTCTTCGAAATAGTTATTACCTCCGGTGTTCACGTTAGTACGTGTTTTTTTTTCTATATATCCTTGCTTCAGATTTTGCAGTTTGCTTCAGCATTAATTTACAATCCATCTTGCATAAAAAAAAACCCAGACAATTATCTTCATAACTAGCGGGGAAACTCGACGTTGTCAGGGATTGGATGAGGATCAATAAATGTTCAATCTTTGAATACCTTTATTATAATCAAAATCGGCGAACTCGCTCATTTTTCAATCAAATCGATTGATTGGCTGCTCTAATTGGGAACCCACCGCGGTGCACCGGGAGGAAGCTTCACATGCCTCCCCGCAGTGACTTAGTCTAAAATACATTGTAATCTACATTGCACTGTAAAGAATCTAATATTGTTTTTTAAAATTACTTTTTATATATTATGGGTTGCATTAAAATTTCAAATGCAAATGTCAAGTATCATGCTTCAATTGTGCTCTAAAGAAAAACATTCATTTTGAGCGCACCCCTGTAATATCAAAGACCCTACTGTTGATTTTATATACCCGGCCTTTCGGCAATAAAACTTCTCAAATGCACCTGTGATGTTAGGCTTTGTAAGGTGTTAACTTTGGTGAAAATCGCCTGTTCTTCTTTCATCGGATTTTTTGTCTATTATTGATGTTCGATACTTATCGAAGGCATTCCGATAGAAAATCTATGTAGAATACTGCAAGGCATATAAAGTACCTTTCTGTGAAAGTTCATAAAAATCGACCCAACTCTCACGAACTCGCACACACAGACAAAATTCTTTTTATACAGGGTGCCCAAAAAGTCATTGATGAATTTTGAACTTCAATAGATTATTTACTTTTGATTAAATCATTCTGTAATTTTAACACAATCTGACTAACACATTGAAAAATTGGTTTAAATAAGGAAAAATTCAAACAATTTTTATCTATGAAAAATAATGTCTTTTAAATGTTGTCCATTTTCAGCTTCGCATATTTGTGCTCTTTCAAAGACATTATTCATGACAGATTGCAGAATTTCTGGATTGCGATTTAATTACCTTGTTTCGTTCCTGATGTTTTCCTTCAATTCTTGCAGGGTTTATGGTTTGTTAACATGGACTCTTTCTTTAAGATATCCCCACAAGAAAAAGTCGGGGTTAGTCAAGTCTGGAAATGTGGTAGGAATTTGACATTATCACAGCGAGAGATAATGTTGTCGCCAAAACATTGACCCCTAATTTTGGTAAAAACATTTCACAACTTGCGTACGTTGTTCAATGCTATACTTATCCATGATAATTAATTTTCAAAATATTATCTGTTAAAAGTGGAAAAAACCGTAGTTTAGTGGCCTGAATATGGAAAATTATGCACGAACGATAAATATTATTTTATCTTTTTTATTTTAATATTCGTATAACAGCTTTATGCAAATAACCGAGCCGTGTACGAGATAACGTCACTGCGAACAAAAAGGGAGGAAAAAGATCATGAAAAGAACGTGTGCACAGACTGGAATCATAGTAGAGACGGAAACGAGATCACATGAGAGACACGTGGGTGATGTCTGAGCCGATACGAGAAGTGACGCGTGGCCATAGATAGTGGAATAAAGATCTTTTGTTAAAACCTGCAACAACGAGTTGGACTTTTTCCTCTTCCTTTTTCCTCTTCCTTTTTCCTCTTCCTCTTGCTTATAGAAGAGACGTTGCGAATCTGTTTCTACTCTGTTGTTATTTTTATAGAAGATGATCAAAGAAGTGCTTCAGGGATTGCATAAAAGACGATCTTAAAGCTTTCAAGATTCCCGTTCAGAACCTGGAGACCTTGGCAAAATGCCCGCCTGAATGGGAAAGGCTAGTTAGAGGAATATCTGAAAATTTTGCGAGATAAAGAATCGCTCATGCTTAACTCAAGAGAAACCTTCGAAAAGACAATGTGTCGGTTTTGCCCATTGAATTGAATAATTAGAAATTTGAGACTTGTAATCGCGTGCTCCTCTCCAAAGCTGCTTACATCAACCACAAAAAAACAAAAAAAAATGCCATGAGCAGAGAGAGCAAAAAAAAAAAAAAAAAAAAGAAAAAAAACCGGAGTTAGTAGTGAAACAAGTTTCAACACACAGCTTTATCTGCCACATGTGTGTGGCAGACTGCAAGTCAAATGCTGGCCTGAAAAGTCATCTCCGGGCCCACGAACGTGGTTAGGGTCTCGCTCACTATTAACTTGAAAACTATGGGTGTGGTTGGCTAGCAATGGCCAACGACTCTTTATCTGAGAGTACGTCTTTCAAGTTCCTTGGCCTAACGTTCACAGGAAACATGAGTTGGAACAATTACATCGAGGGCATTGCCAGGGCCGCTGCAAGGAAGGTGGGCTCTCTCTACCGTGCTAGAAAACTACGTACACCCGAAAGTATCCTGTACCTCTATAAGGCAACCATTCTCCCATGTATGGAGAATTGCTGTCATATTTGGGCTGGTGGATCGGCTACTAGTCTCTCGCTCCTTGACAAAGTTCAAAAGAGAGTCGCAAATCTGATAGTCCCTGAACTGGCATCTAAGCTTCAGCCTCTGTCGCATCGACGAAATGTTGCATCCCTCTGCTTGTTCTACAAGTATTTTAATGGTGAATGCTCTGACGAACTGCAAGTACTTGTGCCCCCACGACGTGAACACCCTCGACAAACCCGACAGGCTGCTAAATCCCACCCCCACACTGTAGAGATCCCTAGATGCAAAAGATCTTTCTACTCCAGTAGTTTCTTCCCCAGAACCGCTAGACTTTGGAATTCCGTTCCAGGTCCCTGCTTCCCCAACTGTACTGACGTGCAGAAGTTCAAGTGTAACGTGAACTAGCATCTTGCTGCCCAAATCCCTACATAGAATCCCAGTAGTGTGCCTTGTTTGGGGTGAAAAGGTAATAATAAATAAATAAATAAAAATCTGTAAAGACGAAACAATTGCCAACTGAGCTGAAAACTATAGTGCCCCCTTATAAAACTATCGTCACAATTGCTCGTCTTACTACCTATAATAACCGCCAAAAATGTCTCCCATTCTCTATTTGTGCCTAAGCTAAACGAAAAATCCATGAAAAGGTTTTTTTCCAAGAACTGTGAATATGCGGAACACAATACCGTAGGGATTCTTCCAAACTGACTATAACAGGGACATTTATAAATCGAATGTAAATAAGTCCTACCAAAGATTCACCATTACTGATGCTTTCTCACTATCGACTTAACACTTATGGATAACCCTTCTTTTACAGTGGCTGCCGGGCCTTGATAAGCGATAAAAAATAAGAAAATAAAACATAAATGGTAAGCTAGCTGTGTCTAGCCAAGTAGTGAGTGCTAGCTGTGTCTGGCCGTGTAGTGTGAACTAGCTGTTTCCAGCCCAGTAATGGGCGTTAGCTGTCTCTAGCCCTGTAGTGAGAATAGCTGTGTCTGGCCAAGTGGTGACTGCTAGCTATGTCTAGAAGTGTAGGCTGATTGTGTTTAGCCGTGTAGTATAGGTGTTCTGTGTTTAGTCATGTAGTGTAGGCGTGCTGTGTTTAATCGAGGAGTGACTGCTAGCTGCCTAGCCGTGTAGCGTGAGCGAGCTTTGTCTGAAATCCATGGACGTTGGTTTATGCGAGATTATCTTTAAGGATAACGGGTGGGGGGGCGTGTAGTTTGATATGCATTTATTTGCATATCGATAAAAATAGCAGCCGTAAAAAGACATTCTAAAAATGATCGAAGGCGCGGTGACAAGCGGAAGTGGCTAGCACGAAAAATACGAGACGTGATAAAACATCGTACGAACGCTGCCAATTTTTTTGTCTTAATCAAACTACACTGCTATGTAATATAAATCAATATGCAATTGCGATGTATTCTACGAAACGGCCAGAGCTTTCTGCATATTGAGATGGCTTTAAAATCTGAGTCATGCTGTGATTTTTCGACGGAGTAGAGTAGATCGGAATTTAGGATAAAGAAATCACCAAGTAGTCGCAATCGATATGCGATCAATTTTACAAGGTAATTCTACGATGCAGTCGGTTATTTATGGGGAGATTGCGCAGCTGAACGACTAGGAAAGATGGAAAGACCTTAGGGATAGAGAGCGGACTGTGTGTCTGTGGAAAATGAATGGATGCATGGACGACAGAAAATATTTGGTTTGGTTAGATTGGATTCTCGTGATTTGCTTCCTGTTGTTAATCTGCAAAAACGATTGCATCTGACAATTCTTCTACAACTAGTCAACCATCCTTGTAATAAACGGTCCTATCCAGCAAAAAATAAATCACATCACGTGTTTTTATTATTAGTTAGGTTTTAGTTGATTTCGGTTGGTTGGTTAGTAGTTTTTGTTCTATGGCATATCAACACTTTTTAGGTCATTTTATGCCGAATCCAGTGATTTTGACGAAACATTTTTCAATAGAATATATATATACATATATATATATATATATATATATATATATATATATATATATATATATATATATATATATATATATATATAGATGTTCAAGTCAGTTTCTATTTAAATCATAGTTGGGACCCTAACAGGTACTATAACTCCGGGTCAGAGTGTACCTGCCTGGGAACAATAGCAATTAAAGGGTGGCTTCACATTGCCAAAAGCCCGCAAACTGGGGCCTCACTATCGGATATAGTTTAAGGTCATGTCCAGGATCAGTTGATTTCGGAATTTAAAAGCTAAATCTAAAAGGTACATATTTTTTTTTCTGATTATTCGTCCTTTCTAAAAACCCACATTTGTTTGAATCCAGTTCGGTAACAAATTTTCAGGTCGAACCAATCAACCGCAATCGAACTAAAGAAACAGGATTATTGATTCCAGTTATCTTAACGATAATAATCGGCTAATCGTCCAATTAAACACATTTTTAAATTAAAAATCGATAATTATTCCACCAAGAAGAGTTGTACAAATTATGCTCGTACACTTGACCACGTGACTCGCTCTATTAATTTGATAAATATGAAAGAATACCGATCACGTATTTTGAAATAATGATCCCCCGCTGTATAATGTCTTCCTGTGCATGTATGGATGCATATGATGTAGGCATATATCCTCACACATGTTAGCTTTGTCTTTGTTTTATTTTCAACTCGTCTCTCTTTCTTTATCTATCTACAGACACACATGCTTATATATATATATATATATATATATATATATATATATATATATATATATATATATATATATATAGTGGAAATGGTAATTAATAAAAACTGAAGAAAGTGCTCAATACCGTTGTAGAGCAGATATGCGTTTTATTTTTTATTACCGTATCTTCTGTTAAGTTACATTATTGTTTCAGCTACATGCTTATATATATATATATATATATATATATATATATATATATATATATATATATATATATATATATATATATATACAGGGTGGCCGAAAAGTCCCAGGATACTATACATGTATTTTTAATAAAACAGCAGCAATTAAGCGCTCCTCAACAGTAAATACACTGATGTCAGTCATAACCTGAAAAAATGAATGAAATAAATTGTTTTAACAACATTAGAATATTAAAATCAATCATATTTAACAGCATTAAAATCTTAAAAATTGAGTGTCCTGGTACTTTTCGGCCACCCTATATATATATATATATATATATATATATATATATATATATATATATATATATATATATATATATATATAGTGGAAATGGTAATTAATAAAAACTGAAGAAAGTGCTCAATACCGTTGTAGAGCTGATATGCGTTTTATTTTTATTACCGTATCTTCTGTTAAGTTACATTATTGTTTCAACTACTTGGCCGTTTTTTTTGGCCGTCTGTAGCATCCTCAGACTTTTATTATTGTTTCAGCTACTTGGCTGTTTTTTTTTGGCCGTCTGTAGCATCCTCAGACTTTTACAGTAAAAGTCTGAGGATGCTACAGACGGCCAAAAATAAAACGGCCAAGTAGCTGAAACGATAATGTAACTTAACAGAAAGATACGGTAATAAAAAATAAAAACGCGTATATATATATATATATATATATATATATATATATATATATATATATATATATATAAGGCAAAATGCGTGTGTATGTTTGTATGCCTTGCAAAAATTTCAACACGCGCGACGGATGCTCACGAGGTAGGAATCGTTTTCAAGCCGATCCTTCGGACGGCAAATATCGAAAAATTGCCTAAAAATATTAATTCCTTCGGTCTTAGCTGGGCAGTTTTCTACAAGGAGGGGTCACTTTTTCATCGTTATTTTTGCAAAGTTATCATACGCGTTTATAATGACTAGCCTAAATTTGAACAGCAGCGAAGTCGTATGTCATGATGGCCACGGGGTTTAAGCGGTTTGCTTTTGTTTTTCGCCTTTTTTTCCTCCTTCGCGTTACAAGTTCGAGCCTGCCAGCCTACTCCTTTTTTTAAATCTTATTTCGAGGCTTACGTAATGGGATTTTTTTTCCTTTTAAAACAAAAACTGAATTATTTTACTGTCCGCTTAAACTTGCCTTGCTTTTATCACACCTCTCCCCATCCATGCTGCGTCTATTTTTTTTATAGTTGTATTGACTCCTTACTACACCACCTCTTCACATTCGGCCAACGCCGGTTACGTCCGCTAGTATAATATAAAAAAAAATCTTGATATTGAAAATGTATGCAAAATTTCAAAAAAAAACTTACTAAACCTATAAGGAAGGTAAACAAAATTTTAATTATTAAACAAGGAATACAAATAAAATAAGAAAACCCTTAATCCATGGAGTTTCGAAGAATGCGATTCTTCTCATCAGAGGGGAGAGGTTTGCAAAGTATGCATTAAGTTTTGCATCACAGGAAATAAATAATATAAAGTTTGTCATATTTGTATAAAAAGTCATTTAACGGTGTTAGACAGTTTGTAAGGGAATTAAGGGGACTGAATAAAAAGGAGAAAAAGAATATGATAAAAATCCAATGGGGAAGATGGCACAATCCAAAACAGGAAAACCTCGAAATATATATATATAGACTTGTTTGTAATTTACTGACTGTACTGAATTTTACTGGGTTCGTATAATTCAGTAAATTTTCATATACCAATGAATTTAAAGCCAAAAGGAGATGACTTAAATTGTAAATTACAAAAATATCATATTTCATAATTGAGCATTAATAAACTGTATTAACAAAACCAAGACTTCAAAAAAGGAATTGGTAGCAACAAAAAGTGTATTTCATTGTAAGTTACAATTGTTTCAAGACCGGTTGGACAATTTCAAGCATTATGGCGTTTGAAAATTTTCACATAACCAGCCTTTCTTCAGACTTCTTGAATAAAAAAGACTTTAACAAAAGAACATTATTAAAAGAATTTTCCTTAAAGGAAATGAAGCATGCGAAAATATTTATCCTGGACGCATCCTTTGTCAAGAGCTTATTTAAATATTAATATATCACCTAATTTTCGTATCCTTATTTAAAAACCTGCCATTAGAAGTTTCCACAAAAACCCGTAGCCATTTAGTATCTTTTAATAATACTATTCATTGAATTCAATGAATAGTATTACAATGAAATACACTTTGTGTTGCTACCAGTTCCTTTCTTGAAGTCTTGGTTTTGTTAATACAGTATATATATATATATATGTGTGTGTGTGTGTGTGTGTGTGTGTGTGCGCGTGTGTGTGTATAAAATGATAACAGTATAGCTATACTACATTCCAAATTCCAAATACGTCCGTTTTTTTTTTTTTACAAATTCATTTGGTATTTCAAGATTTCTGTATATTTTTACAGATCCCTTTCGTTAGGCAGAAACAATCGGTTATTATTAGGGCCCTGGAACAGTGCGTATTCTCTCCTGAAGGCCTGACATTATCCGAGAATCGAAATAACAATATCCCACAATTAAAAACAGAGAACAAATAATTTATAAATAGAATAAGTACAAAAAGAAGAGGATAAAACAATGCATTATTTCACACCTGATTTTAACAGGAGGCTGAAGAGATATACTTCACATTTGAAAACACGTTTTGAATAAAACCCACTGCGCAGACGAATCGTCGAGCACTGTGTTTATTCCCATCGATAGCACTGCTTCATCAGTTAAATATTTTCACCCTACCTCATTCATATCTATTCGCTATTGTCTAAAGAATACGAGGTAAACATGATAATATTTGAAAATGAAAATACGATAGATATTCATCTTTAAATGGAAGTGGATGAGCGATTTTTATATATTGATGCAAATGGATGATAGTTGCTTAATTCTCGCCACGTTTTACTTATAACCCACGAGAGCTAATCGCATTGTCAATGCGTTTATGTTAATAAAGCCTAGCTCCACAAAACTAACTAATATAGGCGGAGAATGGAAACAACCTTTATAGCCACGTCGTTTGTCACGAAGGAAATTGTCTTAGACGAGATGGAATATATCTAAAGAAATAAAGGAGACAGGACGTGGAGTGATATTTCATTATAATGAAGAGTATCTAAACATTGCTTTAGAGTTGAAAAGTTTTGTCAGCAATAGAAAAAATATGCATAATAGAAGCAGAATTTCATTTGTGATGTTATCAAATAGTTTATAGACTTGTTTAGTACATTAAGAAATCTGAGTCTTTTAAAACGCTAAAGGCATTCCAAACAACCTAATATATATGGGAATTTTTGCTACACAGAATGGTCACATTCTATTCTCGTAAGAATTCGTCAGGCTACCTAGCTCTACTCACGTATTGAGCACTGTTGAAGTGAAAAAAATGAGATGAAGATACATGAGATAATATATATATATATATATATATATATATATATATGTATATATTGTAATTCATAAAATATATATGGTGATTAAGCTACACTGAATATTCCGCGTTTCATCCACTCTAGGATTCTTCAGGCTTATGTGCGAATTTTGTGGTTGTCTGTCGTTTTTATATACACAGATTCTATTGAGATTTTAGTTAGCCAATCAGCTTTCTAATATCCACCGCACCCTTCCTATCAGCCAATGAATATGCACTTATAGGAAAAAGGCCCATTTGACCTCTGGTTGACCTGATTCTTTGTGTGTGCTCTATTTAGCCTGGACATCTAGTGTCTTGACCTGTTTTAAATCTAGGTTATTTTTTTTATTTTAGTTTTATATATATGTATATATATATACATATATATACATATATATATAAATATATACACATATATACATACATGCATGTATATGTATGATAGTTTATGTATATGTATTTTTATTTATTTTATTTATTTATTTGTTTATTTTCTTTTGTTTTTCTTAGTGTTAAAGTTATTTTGTAACTCTATCCTAGAGTAAAGTTTATCCTGTCAACACAATTGTTCGCTATTTCTCTCCTACAGTTTAATAGATGTTGGGGGTTCTTTAAAGTACAGTATAGAACATTTTTCATGAAGGCATAATCTACATGGGTCGTCTAGGTCTCTACAGATGTTTGCTTGTCTTACTATTTTCCATTCGACTACCGGCGAACGGCCGCTTTCCTTGAGTTCCCAGTATTTATTTGCTAGCGTTGTTTCATACGGTGTTTTTTATTGTTAAATGTACTTTTGTCGTGATAATATCGAGTTTTTAAATCTAAGGAAGTCGTACCTACGTAATATTTCTTGTTATTCGGGTTTTACTTCGCAAATATTATGGTCTGGTAAACTATACTTTTGGTAAGACATTTATTGATTTGATACTACGGATATCGGCCCATATATATATGTATATGTATGTATATATATGTGTATATATATACATATATATATATATATATATATATATATATAAAACTAACATAAAAGACCTAATCTAGATTTAAAACAGGTCAAGACACTAGATATCCAAGTTAAATAGAGCACACGCAGGTCAACCAGAGGTCAAATGGGCCTTTGTCCTATCAGCGCATTTTCATTGGCTGATAGAAAGGACGCGGTGGATAATAGAGAGCTGATTGGCTAACTAAAATCTCAATAGAAGGTGCGTATAGATAGACAACCACAAAATTCGCGCAGCCTGAAGAGTTCTAGAGTGGATGAAACGCGGAATATTCAGTGTAGCTTAATCGCCATATATATTTTATAAATTACTAACTAGCTCTACCTACGTATTGAGCACTTTTGAAGTAAATACTTAAAGTTTACGCATAAATTTATACTTTTGTACATTAATTTTATGTGAGTAAATGTAGTTATATAGATATATATGTATATATATAATCGAGGAGCCGTTGCATTGCTATACATATATATATATATATATATATATATATATATATATATATATAGCAATGCAACGGCTCCTCGATTATATATATACATATATATCTATATAATTAAAAAACTCAAATGACCTTGTAACGAGTGATCTAACACACTTTCCGGTTTACGACATCCGGTTGCGCATGCGCGCATAAGCATTAACCCATA
>NC_136492.1:26232701-26260201 GCF_053919585.1 Euprymna scolopes | reverse complement strand
AACTAGATTTGGTTTCCGGCGTTTTCCCGGTGTTTGGAGGTGTGTGTTGAGCAAAAAAAAAGTTTTAGTTGTCAGGCAGGCTCGAACTCGTGACGCGAAGGGGGAAAAGAAAGTGGATTTTAGTGTAAGGGTTTTGGTGGAGCAAAAAAAAAAAAAAGAAAAAAAAGGCAAATTGCGAGCGCAAAAAAGGAGCAGAAACGCGCCAGATGAAAAAAGATGTGAAAAAATAAACAATGTAAAAATGCCGATGTGCCTACCATTATTGTCACGTCACGGGCGGTCGAAATAACGCCTTTTACAGGAATTACTTACAACAAATATCTGCGAAAACTTCGACCCTTCCTGTAGAAAAGTGCCCAGTTTAGTGTGAATGGATTAAAGTTTTTGGCCATTTTTTAGATATTTATCTTTCGAAGGTCGAGCCTCAAAATGATACCGATCTCATGAAAATCTGTGGCCTTTGTCGAAAGTTTAAGGAGGACATACAAACATGCATATATACATTCATACATACCACACACACATACATACATTTAAGCAGACAGATGAGATTTATATTATAGATTACCAATCAATTAAACTTTATAAGAAGAATAAAAATAAAAATAAATAAAGATATAGTGTACATACAAAAAAGGTATTTGTTTCGTATCTGCAACCTATGTGAACCCATTTAGAAATTGCCCTAGTTAACATATTATATACAATAAATATGAGATACGTAACGTATTATTATTATATACATATAAATAATTGCTTTATCGACTTAAACTATATTTAACCTTTTTATTCAAAACTCCAATCTCTGCCCCCCCCCGCCAATCTTTCACGAAAAACACCCGTCTAGCTGAATCCACTGTGAAAAATTTCCCCCACTCTTTATCTGTGCCTAAATCAAAACGCGGATTCCATGAACAAAGCTTCTTTCTTAGAACTGCACGCCTGTGGAACTCTGTTCCGTCTGCCTGCTTCCCTCCGGACTACAACTTGGATGTCTTCAAGTCCAATGTTAACAAATTCCTAATGAACCGCCCCCTTAAGTAAACACTTCATCAAATCTCCACACTAACGTAATGTACTTGCAAAAACCCTTATCCCTGAGTGGCTTCCGGGCCTTGATAAGTGGTGATCACTGTGTAAAATAAAAAAAAAATGGAAGGATAGCAGCTTTCAATGTCGAACTGTATGAATGCGGCCTTCATCCAGTTCGACATTGAAAGCTATTATCCTTTCATATCAAAAGAACTGTTTGACGAGGTTTGAGACTTTGCCTATCTACTCTCTGACCTACAACAATCCGAAATAGACATTATCAAAAAATCTAGGAAAACAGTATTAATCCGCCAAGACACCCAATGAACTAAGAAGAACCAACCCAGTTCATTTGACTACCCAATAAGTTCTCTAGACTCAGCAGAAGCAACCGACCTAGTTGGTATTTTCATTCTATACATTCCCACAAGCCCTATGGATAAGAAAAACATAGGACTATATAGAGACGATGGCCGTATCGTAGTTGAAAAACTCAAATGGCCCCAAATGTGAAAAATTAACTAAAGATAAATTTTTATATATTTGCAAATTTTGTCGCTTGAATTTGGCCGCTAAACTCTGAATTATTCCATCATGTAAAAATCTTTTCTTTATTGCCGCTGCGTAAGAAATCATTTGTTGGCAAAACAGGCGTCGATGATTCTTACCAGCTTCTGCGTTGGACTCATACACAAGTCAAAAGAATCTTCTATCTACACCATCTGCAAAATAAGTAAAAGAAACTGTTAAACATTACTTTTGAATTAAAAACAAGCCATGCATGTGAAAAATTTACTGTTACTATGACTAATGTTTGTGCAAAAATTCAAAAATATTCAACGCGTGGTTAATGAGAAAGGTGTGAAAAAATGAGCGATTTGAGAGCAATTTTACCACTATAATGCACCCTGGGGGAGGGGGCAACTAGAGTTATCATGGAAAATCTGTTCTGGAAAAATGTACTTTTACGATACTAATATTGGTGAAATTAAAAAAAATAATAATAATTTCAACGCGTGGTTAATGAGAAAGGTGTGAAAAAAATGAACGATTTGAGAGCAATTTTACCACTATAATGCACCCTGGGGGAGGGGGCAACTAGAGTTATCATGGGAAATCTGTTCTGGAAAAATGTACTTTTACTATGACTAATGTTTGTGCAAAAATTCAAAAATATTCAAGGCATGGTTATTGAGAAAAGTTCGAGCAAGCGAACAGACGAACGAACGAAAGTCAATTAATAGGTTCAACCCATCCTTTGTCGGGGGACCAATAAATTGGGACGATTTTATTTTACCGCGCTCTATGTATGTATGTATGTATGTATGTATTTGTGTCAGGTCCTTTCATATGCTACTGGTATCATGTAACACAGTACTACCTGCCTCATGGTCGGGTCACCGGCGACTAAACTGGTTCCCCCACCAGACTTGTTTGGTGAGGAGGGCGGCTAGTCTTCCTGGAGGATTAAAAACAAGACCTTTCAAAGGGCGAATGAACTCTTTTTCTGGGTCTACGGCCAACTAGCACCGTGTATATTTGTGTGCGTGTATATGTGTATTGGGGTGGAGAGGGCTCCCGTAAGCCGTGGTGAAGGCAACCTTTCTAGGAGAAGCAAATCTCTGATTTAAAAAAAACCATAATGCGGGAGACCAGTACCCGCATTAAGCTGGTCTGCAGTTTAATTTGCTTCTGGCTATCTTGCTCTTGCTTGTTGCTGGATCTCAACATTTTGAACCGAGAGAGAGACTTAGCTGTCGTACAAAGCTAAGACTCTGTAACATCATCTTTGTATAGATACTCCCTCAGGCATTTGGGATCATGGATTTTAAATGTCTGAGGGAGTAGCACTCGTCTGACAAGACGTTGCAATCATCATCATCATGTATGTATGTATGGTGGCACAATATTTGATTACGGTAAGCAATATCGTCAACTGCGACATAATCTGATAGAGCTGAGGAAGAAAACTGGCAAAAATAATTAAATTAATTAAGTCTGGTTTTGTTCACACACATCTGTGAAAACACGTGGAAGTAAAGTTTATGCAATTCGATTAAAACGTAAGATACCGTAATGAAATGAAGACCAATGACAATTCTGAGGGGTGAAGAAAATAGAGATTGGGTGTTCACAAGTGGGTCATATACCCCCCCCCCCGAAGCCACTTGAACCGAATGAGTATGTTAATTACTTGATTCACTATAATTATACCTTTTCTCCCGTTCTTATTTCTTCCCTCATCCAAATATTTCAAATGTTCGTATTCCTTGCCGTAATCTCATTCAAACTCTACCGTGTTTAAATATATGGTTAAGTGTCAGTTTAGTCATTTAGAACTGCTTCAACGCTTCACCGCTCATTCATTTTTCGAACCAAATTTCAAACAATGATTACAGTTTATAGGTCACCTTCTCAGCTATATTGTGGAAAAATTGGGTTGTTGCAATTTTCGTCCAGTAAAACAAAAGTAATGATAAATTTTCTGGTGTTCAAAATCGTAAAAAAAAAATGTAAGGAGGTGAGCGACGCTTTTTATGACGGCTTTCCATACCAATGACGTCGCTTCAGCGACTACTGTCGCGAAAAGAGATAAGAAAATGAAAGCATGAAAGAGAGATAATTAGGGGGATTCTATTGAAAGCAGACGAATGCCGTACATTTTTATTACATATATAAGACTGGAATTAAACAAAGAACAATTGAATTTATTGGACACCCTTAAAAAATCATAGATTATAGAAAAATACGAGCATGAAAAGTAATATGGTTAAACTTAAACATGGAAAAGTAAAGGACTAGTTATTTAAACTGGAAAAGAAAAGGACAAGATATTCTAGTAGAAAATATAATAAATTCATAACTTAAAGATATTGCAGCATTACTTTTTTTTTTAATTCAATTGATAACATTATATAATCAATTCTTGATGCTGCAATATTTTAAATTATAAATTTATTATATTTATTACTGTAATATCTTGTCCTTTTCTTTTCCAGTTTTAACAACTAGTCCTTTACTTTTCAATGTTTAAGCTTAACCATATTACTTTTCAACCTCGCATTTTTCTATAACATATATATATATATATATATATATATATATATAAAGGTCGTTAAAAGTTTTAAAAAGTTGAGTTCATTAGTTCCTACTTTTGAATATCTCAAGCTTTTATATATATATATATATATATATATATATATATATATATATATTAGTGAGAACTTATATACTCAACGAAGCGTTGATCTATGGACTTCAAATTTGATATATATGGTAATCAGACATGTGGAAAAACTTTGAATCGGTATCCATCCGAAAAAAAGTGTTGCTATAGGTAAAATTGAAAATTTGGTACTTGGGAGTCATCGGATTTTTATGTTTGTCCACTGTTTCACGACTTCGCATGCGCACTCATGAAACATGACGGCTTTCTTAGGTTTGTATAGATTTTTTGTTAAGACCGTTGCCACTGGCCGAAATGTTTTCGTATTAGACTCACTGTTTTATTTTGGTTTGCTTTCGATCTCAGTTCGAGTATTTTTTTTTTACTTACAAGAATTGAACTGTTTAGAAAAAAAAAACATAATACTTGCATTCACATGTCTCAGTTTCTTCCATTTCTTTTTTACTTCATTTTTAAAGGGATTTTGCGTTTCGTCTAATATCTACGGTATTTATGTATATAATATATGAGAAATTTACATTAATTAAAATAAAATATTTATGCGTATTTTACAATTTGGCCAACCACGGGCCAAACATTCACGGCAAATATGAACCGGAACAAATACATTAAGGTTGATTGGTTGTTTTTGTTTTACGGCATATCAACCCATTCGGGTTATTTAATGCCGAATCCAAAGATTTTGAAGAAAATATTTTTAATAGAATATATTTGTTGTTTTCAACTCATTTTCTATTCAACCCATAGTTGGGATCCTAACAGGTACTACCACTCCGGGTCAGAGTGGACCTGGGAGCAATGGTAATTAAAAGGTGGCTCCACACTCCCCAAAGCCCACAAGCTGGGGCCTCACCACTGAATATAGTTTAAGGTCATATCCAGGACGCATATTGAGGGACTTTTACCCTCTGCAGGGGGGGGGGCAGTCGGTGTATTCTAATGCCGCACCGACAGGCCAAATACATTAAGGACATTGCGAAGACTGCTGAAAAGAATGTGGGTTCCCTCTACCGAGCTAGAAGACTACTTATACCTAAGAGTATCCTATACCCCTAAAAGGGCACAATTTACTTACGCATGAAGTATAGTTGCCAAATCTAGGCTGGTGCATCTAGCACTAGCCTCTCCCTTTTGGATAGGTTTTAAAAAGAGTTTTACATCTAATAAGTCTTAATTTGTCAACTAAGCTCCAACTCGTGTCCCCTCACCGCAACGTAGCATCTCTGTACCTGTTTTCCAACTATTTTCAATAATTTTCCCCACACTTTATCTGTGCCTAAATCCAAACGTAGATTCCATGAGCAAAGCTTCTTTCTTTTAACTGCACGCCAGTGGAGCTCTCTGCCGCTTGCCTGTTTCCCACCTGACTACAACTTGGATGTCTTCAAGTCCAACATAAACAAACTCCTGACAAACCGCCCCCTTAAGTAAGACACTCTATCAAAACCCCCAATACTAATGATTACTACAATACTATCTCATTGATTACTGTACACGCAATAACCCTTATCCCTGAGTGGCCTTCGGGCCTTGATAAGTGGTGAACCCCATGTAAACAAAAAATGTGCTCTGATGAACTTGTTGTACTCGTGGCTCAACGGCGTACATGTCCCCGACAACCCTGCTTAGCAACAAAATCTTACTCCTTCACTCCCTAATGCCAGAAAGCTTTCTAGTCTAATCGTTTCCTCCATCGAACAGATGGACTTTGAAATTCCCTTCCTGTTACCTGCTTCACTGACCATACTTATATGCAGAAGTTTAAATTTAAGGAAAACTGATACCTTGTTAATATCTTTTCTAAGCTATGCCTTAAATAGTAGCCCCTTACGTTCAAGTGGCGATATGCCTAGCTCGGGGTGAACGCGAGCAAAAAAAAAAAAAAAAAAAAAAAAAGCAAAAACAAAAAGCAACCACAGAAAACGGGCAACGTCGGACGGCCCACTAGTATCATTTAAACACGGTAGTGTTTGAATATATGGGTAAGTGGCAGTTTTAATAATTTAGAACTGCTTTGATTCATCGCTCACTCATTTTTCGACGAAATTTCAATCATTTACTTCAGTTTATAGATCACCTTCTCAGCTATATTGTGAAAAAAAATGTTCAATTTTCGTTCATTAAAACAAAAGTTATGATGAATTTACTGGTATTCAAAATCGTAAAAAACGTAAGGTAAGCGACATTTTTATGACTGGTTTCCATAGCAAATACGTCGCTTCAGCGACTACTGTTGCTACCAATCCACTGCTCTGCCGAAAAAAAGAAGAAACAAGTGAAACAGAGGGAATAAAAGAATAAAAGGGAGATAATTTGGGGGATTTTATTGAAAGCAGACGAGTGCCGTACATTGTTATTACATATGGGAATGTAATGTTTATGGGGGCAAAAAATAAGATTGAAATTAAACAAAAAACAAGTGAATTTACTAGAAGCCTGTAAAAATCATGGATTATAATGGAAAAATGTGAGGATGAAATGTAAAATAGAAAAAAATATTTTTTTATTCAATTTAATATTATATAATCAATTCTTAATGTTGCAATATTTTAAGTTATAAATTTATTACATTTTTACTAGAATATCTTGTACATTTCTTTTCTAGTTTTAAGAACTAGTCCTTTACTTTTCCATGTTTAAGCTTAACCATGTTACTTTTCATGCTCGCATATATATATATATATATATATATATATATATATATATGCGTATTCATCGTTTGAAAAAAAACAACAACAAATGTAAATTTATAAGCGATAAAATAAAACAGTAGAATCATCTAGGGTTCGTGGCCTAACGGTTAAGGCGCTGGACTGTGGTAAACATAGTCTGGAGTTTGATCCCTAGAAACAGTCAAGCTACGCTGATGAGAGTTAGATAACTCGAAAAACGCGTGTACGTAGGTTACTGTTTAAAAATAATAAATAAATAAATATATATATATATATATATATATATATATATATATATATATATATATATATATATATATATATATATATATATATATGGCCAATTATAATTCAGAAAAAAAAATATCAATACGAAATCTATAGATTCAGGTCTGCATCGTTTTTTGCCAGGTTGATTTTCGTACACTATCAACAAAATGATAATAAACTTGAGGTATTATTTTTTCTATATGTAGCATAGAATTATTTACTAACAAAAGAAAATGGGGAGGTAGAAATTAAATATTGATTTTGTTGTGCTTTTTCACAAAACATTTTAATAAACAAACCAAACATTATGTACTCAGTTGTCAAAACAGAAAATCGCGTTTTTATTTTATTTTTGTACAAATTTTTTAAAAATAAACAATCGTGTCTAGATAAAGAAACCATACTTGTTTTTTTTTTGTTTTTTTTAAAGATATTTAAAAATAGAGAGGGGTATTAGGTATTTGTTTTCTTTTGGTAATTTTAATTTTAACAAAACATATTCATAAACAAACGAAGCATTGTGTCCCTCTGTTTTTTTGGAAACGGAAGATTCGGGTTTTCCGGTTTAATATACATTTTGCCTCCTAAAGTCTTCCTTGCAAATTACACAAATAAAGCATGCATTGTCTCCCATGAGTGCACCGGCATAAAAAAAAGTTCAGAATCCCTCCCCTATTTAGCCTCAAAAGTCCTCAAGGGACTCAAATCCTGATGAAAATGAAGAAACGGCGTAGTTTCAGGCCTTACCATATACGTAAATTTGAGTACTGCACCATACAAAAAAGAAACAATTAAGTCCATCATTTGCATCCCTCCCCATTTAGCCCCCAAAGTTTACAAGGCCTTAACATATTTAAATTTGAATTCAGCACCATGCAAAACTGCTAATTAGATCATCAAAGAAAATTTTGGACAAATATGGTAAAATAGTTCTAAAAATGGAGTGTTTTTATTAGCGTTAAAAGGGCCGCTGGGACACACTCAAGAGTTATCGCAAAGGGGTATTAAATTTTGGGAAAAATTTTTTAGTAGGTTTTTGGCCAGAAATGTGTCTGTCAAGAGGTCAAAAGTTCAACGATTTAACCTTTGAAAACTCTACCAAACTCCTCCGACTTATACACTAAAGTTCTGTAAATCTTGAAGAAAATCTGTTCAGTTGTTTCGGAGTCTATAAGGAACGAACTCACACACAAATACAAAGTTGCATATATCTGTGTGTGTGTGTATGTGTGTGTGTGTGTGTGTGTGTAGTAGAGAGATTTCAAAGTAGTCACGTGCCGCATCCATCTCAAGATCCCTTTCATGCCGCCATTTTCCCTTCTGTTCTCACCATCTTGTTGGAAATGCGTGATTACAAATGCACGCGCGTGCAGGCAGAAACGAGTGAGTCTTTTGCATGCGTATTCGAACCGGTATTTTAGTACCTTTCACAGGGAGATGTACACGTTCGTTTGTTTGTTCTTTTTTTGTTTAATATATTATATGTATGCATTTGTACTACTTGTGCGATATCCCTACGGGGCGGAGGGAAATGGTGCGAGGGGTGGGAGTATGGTGGAAAAAGGGAGAATGATTGTGAAATGCGGGGGTAATAATAGGGATTGTGGGTTTCAGTTGGAGCGATAGGGGCAGGGGAGATATGGAAGGAAGACGGAGTTGGAAATTGAAGGATATGAATATAATTAGAAAATGCTTTGGAAGAATAGGGGATGCGAAAGAATATATTGGATGCTGAGTAGAAGAAAGAGAAATGATGAAGAGGAAAATAATTTTTTTTTTTTTTAAAAAACGTCTAAAACAAATATACGAACGTCGTAGCGATAGAACTTCCAGAGGAGGAGGAGGAGGAGGAGGAGGAGGAAGGAAAAGAAGAAGAAGAAGAAGAAGAAGAAAGAAGAAGAAGAAGAAAAAGAAAGAGAAGAAAAGGGAGAAGAAGAAGAAAGATAACGCAGAAAAAAGAAAAAAAAGAAAGAGAAGAAAAAGGAGAAGAAAAATAAAAAAACAGAAGAAGAAGAAGGAGAAGGAGAAGAAAAAGAGAAGAAGAAAAAGGAGCAGAAGACGAAGAAGAAAAAGAAGAAGAAAAAGAAGAAGAAGAAATAGAAGAAAAAGCAAAAGAAGGATGAGAAAAGAGAAGAAGAAGAAGAAGAAGAAGAAGGAGAAGAAAAAGAAGAAGAAGGAGGGAGAGGAGAAGAAAAAGAAGGAGGAGGAGGTATGATGATAAGAAAGATTAATTATGGAAGTAGAGAAACAGAATAAATAGATGGATGGAATGGAAAAAGGGAGAGAAAAAGGGGATAAAAAAGGGGAAGAAGGGTTAAGGAAAGAAGAAAGAGAAAAAGAGGAGGTGAAAATGTAAAAAAAATGGTATAGAAGGATAAGAATAGTAACAGGGATTAATTGGAAATGGACGAGATATGAGAGGAATTGGTAAATTGAATGAAGAAGCCGAGGAGAGGCAGGGCGAAAAGAAAGAGAAGGAGGATGGAAGAAGGTTATAATAGAGAAGAAGAAGAAGAATAAGAAGAAGAAGAAGAAGAAGAAGAAGAAGAAGAAAAAGAAGAAGAAAGAAAGAAAGAAAGAACAGAGGACGAGAAAAAGTAGCAGGTATGGAAAAAGAAAAAAGGGACCAGAGGAAAAGAAGAGAATAGAAAAGGAAGAGAAGATGATCAGAAAAATAAGGAGGAGAAACAGGAGAAGGATGAAAAAAAAAGAGAAAAAGAAAAAGAAGAAGATGAAGAAGAGAAAGAAGAAAAAAACAGGAGGAGAAAGAGAATAAGAAAAGTAGAAGTATTTGTAATAGTAAAAAACGTGCAGAGAAAAAGAAAGGGAGGCAAATAATAACTATAAGATGAATTACTAGTAGAAGAAAAAGAGAAAGAAAAAAAAAAGTAATAATAATAATAATAATAATAATAATAATAATAATAATAATAATAATAATAATAATAACAACAAGAAGAAGACAATTTACTAGAAAAAGAAGAAAATGAGAAAGAAAAATAAGTCAGCGAGAAAAAAATAATCGAGCCAGGATTACAGGTTAGTATCTGTTCTTCACCTTTTCTGTCTTCAATCAGGGGAGCAGAAATCCTTCATGACTGACGCCATTATTATTTTTGTTCCTATCCAGAGTGCCCTTTAGGAAGGACCTGGATTTTGTTCCACATTAAAAACCGACCTTGTGTCTAACTCTGTCCGCGTGGGGAGGCAAACAAATAGGAATAAAAAGAAGAAGCAGAATTAAGAAAAGAATAAATTAGGAAACAAAAGAAATGAGGAGAATAGTGACTTCAGGCAAAGATAGAAAGAAGGAAAATAAAAGTATAACAGACGAATAAAATCAAATATACGAAACACCGAACGAAAAAAAAAAAAAAAGAAAGGATTTGCTTATGAAGAAAAAGAAAAAAAATAGTCCAAATCAAGAGGAAAAATGAGGAGGAAGCGCTGAGAGGGAGTGGGAGGCGGCGTGCATGAGGTGTAGTATGAGGCAGATGAGAAAAACGGTCACGCGACGCATTCAGCCATGGAACGTTCTGTGATTATGCCATCATGTTGTCTTGTAATTTGATTGAATTTGATAAAGAGAACGGCGGACTTGGTGTTGGGATGAGGCGGGGAACAGCTGACATTTAAATACAACGTAAGGTAGGAAAAAAAGGGATATAAGAATGGGCAGTCTTAAGATCCGTCCTTTCAAAGTCGCACTTACTGAACAGGATGCCATTTTAAACGTAAGCTTGTCAGACTAAAAAATAAATGAAACATAAAACATGAGACATAAGCGTAACAGACCGACAGAAAATATATGTCAACCTTAAGCCTGACAGACAAACAGAAATATCATTTTAATTTAAGCCTGACAGACCAATATTGTACATCAAACAGAAACGTGTCAGCCTAAAAATGAAAGTATTAACCTATGCGGGTTTAACCGGCTTCCTCGAAAGGAGGAAGTTCCAGAGGCGTATGAAATTCGCAAGCGATCCACAGTCGTATGTATACCCCCGTTAGAGGAGCAGACAACGTTAGGTTTTTGCAACTCGTGCAGGGAGATATCGACGTCCTTCTGCATACAGCGCCCGGAATTTCCAAATTAGTCACCCATCTGGTACTGACCAGGTTCGACGTTGCTTAACTCCGGTGATCTAACGAGAACCGGGGTGTCAACGTTATTATGCCGTACACTTAACCGTGATAGAACGATGACCATACTATTAGGTTCCTGCACAAATAATGTTTTTTGACGTTCAACTTCAATTAAACAAGTGACGCATGCATGCCCCCCCCCCGTGATTGCACTGTTAACGAGGCATAAAAATGACTAAGGTCAGCATTTGCTCCGCTCCCCACCCCCATTTAGCCCCTAAAGTCCTCAGGGGACGTCAAATCCTGGTGAAAATTAAAAACGGTGCAGTTTTAGGCCTTAACATATGCAAATTTGAGTTCTACGCCATGCAAAAAAAGAAATGACTAAGTCCATCATTTCCCCCCCCCCATTTAGCCCCAAAAGTCTCCAAGGCCTTAACATATTTAAATTTGAGTTCAGCACCATGCAAAACTGCTAAATAGACATACACAGGACGTTTTGGACAAATATGGTAAGATAGTCCCAAAAATGGAGTGTTTTTATTAGCACTAAAAGAGCCCTTGGGGCACAGCCAAGAGTTATCGCGAAGTATGGGAAAACAAAATTATATAGAAATCAGTTAGTTACAAGTTTTTAGAAAGTTTTACAAAAATCCAAGCCATCATTTTTTTTTTTTTTTTAAATAAGCACAAAAGTGTCAATTTTAGCCATTTTAACCCAAAAGGCACACCGGAGGGGGGGGGATTTTCACGGAAAATCTGTTCTGTTACTTTTTTACTCATATTATGTTTACTGTTTGTGCAACATTTTAAAAAAATTCTAATAGTTATTAAGAAAAGTGCGGACAGACGAACGGACGAACGGACAAGGGTGAATTTACAAGTTCGTCCTCTTTTTGTCGGGGGATGGGGTGGAGGCAAAAATGACATTATTTTTGCCTCAACCTAATATACCAAATATAAGAGTCACAGAGAGACACATAATTATTATAAACTTAAACGTGACAGACCAGCAATATATATCAAACTAATGCATCTCAGACAAATTAAAAGCCAATATTGGATTTAAGCGTGACAGGCCAATCATTACCATCTTTTCGTATAAATATGAAGATTCTGTTGCTTGCATCGGTTCCCCGATATTTTTCTTGTCATAATTATTTCTAGGAAGACATCAGGTACTTACGGGAGGGACCATGTGAAAGTTGCCAACATCAAAAGTGAAAGTGATTTTTGTCGAAACGAACTAGGTTCGGACTTGGAACACCATGGTCGTCAGTCCATATCTTTAACGACTGAACTACCGTCACCTCCAGAAAAGCCACAGAAAATACTATTTGAAACTTTAACATTAATTTCATGTACTTATTTCGTATCTCCGCCCCCATGTATGGTAAACGTCTAGAAGGAGGTAAACAGGTGCTATACCCTGCCCAAGCGTGACCTGAAACTGTGCAAGGTAGAGGCGTTAGACAATATTGTGCAATGATATGAGCATTTTCATGACAGTTATCTAAGAGTTATCGAGTTCATAAGAGTAGTAGTTGATGCGCAGAAATCAGAAGCTCACAGTATTAATACTGGAGTCCCTCAGGGGTCCATCCTGGGCCCAACTCTCTTCCAGATCTACATTAATGATCTTCCAAATCACATCCTTACATCATTCGTAGGCATTTATGCTGATGACACTACCATCTATGGTAGCACATCTAAGACCGTAAACGACCAAGTTCTCTCCGATTCTCTCTCCTTTGATCTTGAGCACCTTGTACAATGCGGAAAGAAGTGGCTGGTTACTTTTAATGCATCTAAAACACAGCTTTTATCTTTACATCATCAGCGTTCTGATCTCCATCTGGCATCAACTGAATGATTGGCTCTCATCTTGGGGAGGCCTCATGTTTTGATAAGCTTCTGGGCTTACTCCTTGCTTTACTCCTGATCTGAAATGGAACACATACATAAAATCTGTTGCCAAGGCCGCTGGAAAAATAGTGGGATCCTTCTATGGATTCAGTAGATATCTCACTGCTGATGCAATTCTCTATCTATATAAGAGCCAGGTACGTCCAAGGATGGAGTACTGTTGCCATATCTGGACAGGAGCTGCTAGAAAGGACTTGTACTGCCTTGATAGAGTTCAAAATAGACTTCGTAGCCTCGAAGATGTCCTTTTCTCTTCCCTGCAACTTCTTTCTCACAGAAGAGATGTAGCGAGTTTGTCTTTGCTTTATCATTATTTTCATGGAAAGTGCTCGATTGAGCTTCAATCTATGGCCCCCACCTCGCCAAACTTTCACAAGAAACACTAATCTAGCTGTAAACACTATTAATAATTCCCCCCACTCTTTATCTGTATCTAAACCTAGACATAGATTCCATGAAAAAAGCTTCTTTCTTAGAACTGAACGCTCGTGGGACTGTCTTCCGTTTTCCTGCTTTCCAGCTTACTACAATATGGTTGTCTTCAAGTCTAACATAAACAAGTTTTTGATGAGCCGTTCCATATAAGTTAACAAATTTACTGAATTTCCATTACTAACGATTACTATATTGTCCAATTTCTACTGTACACTCTTTAACCCTTATCCTCGAGTGGCCTTTGGGCCTTAATGAGTGGTGATACCTATGTAAAAAAAAGCTTTACTATTAGGTTGCTTCAAAAATAATGTTTTTTTGACGTTCAACTACATACATAAAAACAACAATACTTTTGCACCAATCTAATACTTCCCTGCTGTTTTTTTAATTATTTTTTTTTATTACGTTTTCACCCAAAACAAGGCACATTGCCACTTTGGTGTAGGGGGGCTACTATCAGGGGCAGCCACTACTGGGGTACTATGTTGGGATTTCGGCAGCAAGATGTCGGTTCACGTTACACTTGAACTTCTGCATGTCAGTACAGTTAGGGAAGCAGGGACCTGGAATGGAATTCCAGAGTCTAGCGGTTCTGGGGAAGAAACTACTGGAGTAGAAATATATTTTACATCTAGGGATCTCTACTGTGTGGGGGTGGGATTTAGCTGCCTGTCGGGTTTCTCGAGGATGTCTACGACGTGGGGACACAAGTGTCTGCAGTTCGTCAGAGCATTAACCATTAAAATACTTGCAGAGCAGGCAGAGGGATGCAACGTTTCGTCGATGGGACAGAGGCTGAAGCTTAGATGCCAGTTCAGGGCCTATTAGATTGGTGACTCTCTTTTGAACCTTGTCTAGGAGCGAGAGACTAGCAGCAGATTCACCAGCCCAAATGTGCCAATACTCCATGCATGGGCGAATGGTGGCCTTATAGAGGTACAGGATACTTTCAGGTGTCAGTAGTTTTCTAGCACGGTAGAGAGAGCCTACCTTTTTCGCAGCGGCCCTGGCAATGTTTTCAATATAATTGTTCCAACTCATGTTTCCTGTGAACGTTAGGCCAAGCAGTTTGAAAGATGTACTCTCAGATAGGAGTCACTGGCCACTGCTATTTGTGGCAGAGAAGGTTTCTTGTAATTATTGAAGGAAACCAGTTTGGTCTTGGCAGCATTGCATGTGACCATCCATTTATGTCCCCATTCCACTACAGATTGGAGGTCATCCTCTAGTGTTTTTGCCATTTCTTTAGACATGTATTCATTTGTTTTCCTGCATGCCTGTTATAGAGTGTGTTGTTATCAGCATATATACCCATTTCAGAGGCAGTTTTGTCAGGGAGGTCATTAATAAACATTAGGAACAATATAGGTCCAAGGATAGACCCCTGAGGCACTTCCGCATTTATATCACACTGTTTAGATATACGACCGTCGAGGACAACCTGGATTTTTCCTCATCTAAAAAGGATTTAATTATGTTAAGTATTCTACCAGTGATACCGTATGATTTAATTTTCCTGAGGAGACCCTCATGCCATACTCTGTCAAAAGCCTTAGATATATCTAGAGCTACCGCTCTGCCCTCCCCCGCTTTGTCCAGTGAATGGTATATACGTTCAGAGATTACAGTGAGAATGTCTGCTGTGGAACGGGCTTGTCTAAACCCATATTGTTCGTCAGTCAGAAGTTTAGCATCTGTAAGTTCCGGACTAGAGCATGGTTAATTATGGTCTCAAATATTTTGGCGAAAAGTGGGAGGAGGTTAATGGAGGGATAATTTAATGGGTCATTTCTTTCGCCAGAATTCTTGTATACTGGTACCACAGAAGCAGTTTTCCAACAGCCCGGAAAGCATGATTCATTAAGGCATTTGTTGTAGAGTTTGGAGAGCACTGGAGCTACTTCGGCTGAGAACTTTTTTAATAGCACAGCTGGGATGAGATCAGGTCCACATGCTTTTGAAGTGTCAAGGTTTTTTATGATAGCGTGTACCTGAGCAGGGGTGATTTTTAGATCGTCTAGCGTGGCGTCCGTCCGCAATGGAAAGTCAGGCAGGGTGTGGTTGGAAGGGTCCAGTTTGGAGTTCGAGGCAAACCGGCTGGCAAGCATATTAGCCTTGTCGGTTGCTGAGCAAACAACCTTGTGATTGTTGGTTAGTGGGAGAATTATTGACTGCCCATTATTTACTACACTGTTGTAGATTTTCCAGAAGTCGCGAGTTCCTAATTTTCGTGCTTCGATGCGTTTTTTAGTGTTTTCAGTAAATTCTCTCTTACCTGTCGTTATTTCTTTCTTAACGTTACTTCTAGCTTCTATATACTTCTGTTTGTTTGAACTGGACTTATATCTGTTAAATCTGCGGTATGCATGCTGCCTTTGAGCAATGGCAGTTGTGCAAGTCGAAGTAAACCATTGGGGAGAGTGGGGCTTGCTATAAAATTTCCGCATGGGAACATGTGCTTTCATTGCTGTTTTGAACCATTCAGTGGTCTCATTTACGCACTGTTCAGCAGGAAGAGAAGAATATGTCCCCATGGGCATCTCTGATATGACCTCTGGTTTATGACAAATTGGAAGCAGGTGTTTTGTTTGTGACACTATCATTAAAAGAATATCGTACAGGACTCCCTCTATCCGATTTTTTTTAACAGAACCTTTTCTCTTCCAGATGTATTTCTTGAGGAACGCAATAAATTTCTTGTAGCATAACAATCCGAAATGTTTGAGAGAAGCTAACAAGTTCTACGGCTTGTCCCAAGGTGATCTGGAACTGTGCAAACCATGGACGTACATGATTTTGGGGGTATTGTAACAATCTGCTTACCTGTAGGGATACTGGTCAGCATCGGACGAAAAGGAACTAGCCCAAGCGACAGTAATTGGTGCCTTGTAGAGCAAAAGACATCAATAGTTAGTTCTCTTGTAGACAGAAATATTATACGCCTTCCACGGCTGTATATAAAACTTAGCTCGAATAAACTGTCCAAAGGTTTGGACAACGTTATCTTGGGCGAAACGTTGTGAGAATAAACGTTAAATGAAAACAGTAACCTTAATTTAAACTAGCATGATCTGTGGAAATTCCACAGTGACATCTTTCATATGTAATATACTGTTGCTGGGTAGTCAACGTAAATGGAGACCACGCGATATTTTGTTATTACAGTTTATAGGAGTCGGTGACATATGTCCATTTAATGGCCTCCAGACGCGAACGGATACCCCACAATATCATTACGCGATCTTACAATAGAACAGATATTACCCAGTGATCCTAGCCAAAAGAGGAAGGAGGTATATTTTATTTCACGTACAACCCAAAAGCGACATCATTTTTTTTTAAATGTTATTTCTTTTTAAATTGCGTCTTCGGTGATCGGGAGATCCTATTTATTAAAAAGAAGGATAGAAAGTGATAACACTATGAATATCAAATTAGCGTGTCTATATGATAATTAATGCTCGTAGTATGTTACTACCTTCTATCCTCTTTTTTTTTAATAAATAGGGTCTCCCGATCGAATCATTTATAACCTTTTTTTTACATAGGAGCCACCACTTATCAAGGCTCGGCAGTCATTAAAGAATGAGGGTTAATTAATGTATAGAAGCCAATGGGATAATATCGTAGTAATCGATAGTAGTGGAAATTTGGTATATTGGATTATTAAGGGGACGGTTCGACAAGAATTTGTTTACGTTAGACAAAGTTGACCAAATTGTAGTAAGCTGGAAAGCAGGTAAACGGAAGAGAGTTCCACAGACGTGCAGTTCTAAGGAAGAAGCATTGTTTACGGAATCTACGTTTAGGTTTAGGCACAGATAAAGAGTGGGGGAAGTATTGATAATGGTTTCAACTAGACGAGTGTTTTTCGAGAAAGTTTGGTGAGGGGGACCATAGATTGAAGCTCAGACGAGCACTTGTCATGAAAATTACGATAAAGCAAAGACAGGCTCGCAACGTGTTTTCTGTGGGAAAGAAATTGCAGGGAAGAAAAAGAGCATCACCCACTAGACTACGAAGTCTATTTTGAACTCTGTCAATGTAGGATAAGATATTTTAGCACCTTATACCCAGATGTGGCTACATTACTCAATTCTTGAACGTATCTGGCTTTTATATAGATAGATAATTGCATCAGCATTGAGATATCTAATGGAGCGATAGAAGGATCCCACCATTTTTCCAGTGACCTTGGCATGAGATTTGATGTATGGTTCTGAAAATCGTGCTCGTGCGTACGTTGAAGGTACTACGGTATTAATATATGTCCCGACAATATTTTTCGGTAATTTTGAAAAAAGTACTTCAAGGTAGTTACTAGGGCCAACGACTTTTGAGATTGTACGTACGTGGATGAGGAGTAAAAATCCACTACTAGTGTAATAATTTTTTTAGTTTGGCTTTGATAATTTTAGTTTTTTTTAATTTTTGCGAAAATTTGGGCGACACTATTTTTCAGACATGACAATAAATCCTATTTTCTTAAGAGATATATTCATGCATATGTTGCTTTATGCTAATTTTCTGCTTGTTCACTTAGCTGTTATCATTAGAATCAATTATCTGTTCTATTCTACTGGCAAAACAATTAAGTTTAAGGAGGTAAATGCATTCAAAAGAAGTCATTTGTTTGGCACGCAAGAAGCGGGAAGATGGCCTCAGCATCAGATGGATCGCCATTGATTTGAAACTGTCGAAATCAACGGTTGAATACATGCTGAAGACAAACTCTGAGCAGAAAAAGAAGAGAGTACGAAAACAATCAATTGGTAAGACGACTGAAAGGAGAATGAAGAGGACTGTGACACGGCTTTTGACATCTGGAGAAAAGATTACAGCAAAAGATGTAAAGGAGAAATGTTAATTGAATGTAAACGTCCGAACAGTACAAAGAACGCTGCATAGTATTGGTTTGAAGTATGCAAAGGCTAAGAAAAAAATTACACTAACAAATAACACAAAGGAGCAAGGCTGGAGAGTGCTAAAAGGTGATTAACAAAGCATGTTGACTTTAAGAAGATTATATTTACTGATGAGAAGCGTTTCAAGTTTGATGGGCCCGATGGATGGTGCACTTGAACAAACGACAGATGGGAGGAGGAGGTGTTATGGTTTGGGTATGATCTTTTCTAATGGAAATATATGGTTGAAGTGGCTAAAAGGACGGCAGAACCGCGACAGATACGAGGGGCATGCAATAAGTAATACCCCTGACCCACTTCCCATAGCAGTAGAGCAACGAAACTTGGCACAGTTATTAGTCTGTCTCTACATAGGAACCACCCAGAGTTATGCATTTCTCCCATCGTTTGTAGAAAACTACAGGTTGATCCTCCAGTCAAGGCTGCATCATCTGGGAAACGCTTTCCTTTCAAAAACAACTCCATGGCTGGGAAGAGGTGAAAGTCAGAGGGTGCAAGGTCAGGAGAGTAGGGAGGATGGGTGATGATTTAATAACCACACGCCTGTGCGTCTGATCTGGCGACATGCAAGTTGTGGACCGGAGCGTTGTCCTGCGGGAGGAGGGTACCTTTGCTGATCTTTCCCCGCCTCTTGGTTTTGGTAGCTTCCCTTAATTTCCTCAAAAGTGAAGCATAATAGGCTCCTGTAATTGTGGTAGCCTTTGCCAGGAAATCTGTCATCACTACTCCGTCCTCGTCTCAGAAGACTGTGAGCATGACCTTGTCAGCGGAGGGCTACACCCTTGCCTTCTTTGGAGGTGGTGAGTCCAAGTGCTTCCACTGCATTGACTGGGCTTTGGTCTCTGGATTATAGTGATGGACCCAGGTTTCATCCTGTGTAATCAGTCTTTTGAAAAAATTTGACTCATCTTCTTGGCACATCTCCAAATTGGTCTCGAGCACTCGATGCGTTCTCACTTCTAGAATGGCGTGAGCAACCTGGGAACCCATCTGGCAGACACCTTATGCATATGCAAATGGCCATGAATGATAGTTTCTCACATACCCTGTACTAATCTTGACATCTTAGGCTATTTGGCGAAAAGTAATGCGCCGATCTTCTAAAATGGCAGCCTCAACTTGACGGACAGATGCATCATCAATGGCAGGAGGCGGGGATTACCAGGTCTGGGAGCTGTTTCCACAGACTTCCGGCCATGTTTGAATTCACGATGCAAGCGTTTTACAAGGTCATATGATGGGGAATTATCACCATAAGTTTCTTTAATTTCATCAAAAGTCTCCTGTGGTGTGCGTCTTTTCAAATACAAAATCCGGATCACTGCTCGACATTCAACAGGCTCCATTTCACACCTGACTCAGTTCAAACACCTGTAAAACAGAAACCACAATTAGCTCAGAGCTGTAATTTGCCACATAACCAATAGAGATATAAATCATTACACATGCAAAATTTCAGCTAGATCAGATAATTGGAAGTGGGCCAGGGGCATTATTATTGCACGGCCTCGTACAAACAGTTGCTGGACGAGAAAGCACTAACAAGGATAAGAAAAGAGATGAAGGATGATTTCGTTTAACAGCAAGACAATTGCAGCATCCATGTTTCAAAACCCATGAAAGAATGGCTGTCTAGAGGGAATATGACTACTTTGGAATGGCCTGCAAAAAAATCCCAGATCTAAATTTAATAGAAAATGTTTGCGAAATGCTTGCGCAACTTTTCTATGATGGACCTGAAATAACGAAAGAGGATCAATTATGGGAACGAATCCTAGATGCCAAAAAACAACTACTAGAAACACGTAGAGATGTTATTGTGCATATGTTTGATCATTATGAAGAGAGATAAGGAGAGATAAGGAGAGAACTTTAATGCCTACTAGACACTGTCCTCGAGTGTCTGAGGTCTCTCTGTACAGGGGTTTGTCAGAACAAGCTGGCATGAGGATACTTTTTCCATAGAAGTAAACCCTGACCAAATATTCCAAATCACATAGTATTCACTGTCTAAATAAGATCTCCTCACTAGCTTTCATGAGGAATTGTGCACCTTCTCCAAGTGATATTACCTCAAGTAATAGCACGAAGCTGGATACTCCACCAGACTAGATAAATTCTTGTCCTGGAATCTAGTACGACCAAGTGACCAAAATGAAAGATATGCTACAACGTATGAAAATGGTTAATTGGGGAGAGGAAAATTATGTTCTCAATTTCTTTACTAACTCAGTGCTTGAGCAATAAAGAACTTTAATTGAACATTCGAATATCTATGTATCTCATATAGAGTTAAAGTGTTAGCCCCAGGTTGTGGCCCCCTTAATTTCTGAGAACTTCGACTGAAGTAAAATAAAACAAAAGGAGAGATTGATAAAAGTTATTGAGAAAAAGGTGATATTACAGACTATTAAAGGTGATATTACAGACTATTAACAGTTTATCAACGATGTCCGAAAAATAATGTCGCGTGTGTTTTGTAAAAAAATTATGAAAATTAAATATTTTTCCTTACCTAATCGATTTTCTTCGATTTTTATTACAGGCATTGTTTTTATATGTTTATGCTATTCTATTGAAGTAATTTCGTCACTCTATGATACTCGGAACGTTGAACAATAAAGTGTCCGAAAAATATTGTCGGGTCCCTGTATATAGATAATACAAAGCAAAAAAAAAAACTGCTTTAAATAATACAAACTAAAGAAAGTTGTATATCAAACTCAAGGATGATAGACAAACGAAAAGTTTATTTTAAACAAGTCGATGAAAACGTGCGAGTTAGAGCAAACTAAACCTCATATGCAACGTAATACTGAAAGATAAGCAGGACTGGAAACCAAACAATATATTGAAAACTAACGTGAAAAGTCAGACCTTTCCGCGTTGGAAAATACCATTAAATATATTTTAATTCATGCAGATTTCGTATTTATTATTACAGGACAAATGTTTCTATATATTGCGCTAATTTCAAAAGTTCAACAAACGAGTTGGTTGCCATCTGCTAGAATCGAGACCAAAATGTTTAGCGCTCAAGCTATGATTGAATTTGCGCTTTCGTAAAACTAACAGAAATATGTCGGCAAGTTTAATTGAATTGATCTGAAATAAGTCACGGCAATTGAATCTACGTGTTTAATGATGTGCTGCTACTTTAATTTGACATGCGTTTATTTATCTCTTATGCAGAAGATAAGACACAGTGGCTGCTAAAAAGTTATCGAACAAGGTGAATCACACTCTTGTGTACACAAAATGAAGTATCCCCATCAGCGTTCTTCAGAAAGAACGCCTCAGGTAATTAGCAGTATACATGTACACACACGCACACACACATAACATACACATACACGCAATATTGCGATTTCCTATTGTTGGGTACTCTCTGACTGTTTGCTCTTTATACCGTTGACTTGGCACCAGCTAATTTCTTCAGTTTTGTGCTAATTTCCGGTGACCTTGTAACAGATTACTATTAAACGATGTAAAGGGAGATATAGTGACTGTGTTCGAAATTTCCGACTAGCCGTTCTTATCAATGCCTACATTTATTATTGCCTAATCATTAAACACTAGTGTCTGTAAGTATAACAATAATTGGTAATATTTATTTAAAAACCATTATATATTCGTATTATTTGAATTCATCGAACTACTGTTCTCATCTTTAGTAAAAAAAATCACACTTAAGATGAGAACAGTAGTAGTTGAATTCAAATAATACGGATAACCAATCCTCATCTAAAAAATTCAGAAACACCATCTGTCTGTTCAAATGTATGTATGTATGTATGTATGTATGTATGTATGTATGTATGTATAAAACATTCGACAAAGATGACGAATTTTCACGAGATCATTATCATTTTGAAGCTTTACCCTTCGGACGACAAATACTGAAAAAAAATTGGCTAAAAACATTCATTCCTTCATCCTCAACTGGGCACTTTTCTACAGGGAAGGGTCGCTTTTTTTCGCCGATATTTTTCGAAAGTCATCGTTTCTTTTAGATTGTCTAGCCTTAATTTAAACTTACATCACTTCCGGTTTGGGGATGGGCGCAACAGTAAAGACGTAGGGCTTTTTGTCACGTCCTTTGTGTCCTTCGACGTACGGGTTCGAGCCTGCTTGCCTACTAAAACTTTTTAAAAATTGCTTAACACACACCTCCAAACCTGGAACCGCAGACATTCAACACATCTATCCACTGCCCCACCGGCCCAGAAGGATTTTTTGGTCTTATAAATCCAAGTTTTTCGTTCTTATCTGATCCTTCATTGTCGGGTCCGTACTGAATGGTATATTATATCATTATTTTTTTATTGGAATATTTTGAGATGAGTAATTTGTATAGTTATCAGGTAGATAGTGGTTTAAATCCTACTCAAAGCCGGACAGAGGATTAGTTGGCCAAAGCGTAGTGAGACGACAACAACTATGGAAGGCAGTAATTACTGAGAATATAGTTAAGAGATTCAGCATTCCTATCCTGTCGCGGTTAACGACTTGAAGAAGACCAGAGGAATAATTGGCCGAAACGTTGTGAAACAATTATGATGATGATGATAATAGTGCGTAAATAAATAAATAAATAAACAAATAAATAAATAAACAAATAAACAAATAAATAAATAAACAAATAAATAAATAAATATACAAATGACTCATCTCAAAGGATTCCAATAAAAAATATACCAAAAATTCTATATTCCAAATTCCTAGATGTGGTTCAGCTTACCGTTTACAAGACACTACTTTTGATTTAAAAAAAAAAAAAAAAACATTTAGAGATTTTGTATCATTTCTTTTATTTGTCATTTTTTAATATCACGTCGTATGATTGTTGTTGTACTTATTGTTGTTTTTCAGCCTCCCTCCTTAGGGGGCGCACTGTTACGATATTTCGCTTAGAAACCTTACAAGCTCAGTGGAGACGAATTTAATTTGAAATTCTACTTCGCTCAGTAACTTCATTTCTACAAGTCCGCCATATTGCGATTATTTAATAAAGTCCGTTCATCTGGGAGCGTCGGTGATTTGCAAATTATTTGAGTTGGCTTTCTTGTTTACTTCGTTTCTTCCATGTTTCAACGCAGACTGGACAACTTATATCTACCAAAATGTTTGGCTGATCGACCCTTTCCGGATTATTTGAAGTCGAATCCGGTAATTTTGTGTTAAGTGTTGAAACATTATGTTGAACAAAGATGGCGGCAGTAAATCAAATCGGCGAAGAATCAATGCAGTCATGATCTCGAGTGTTGAGTATTTCTTAGTAACAAAGATTGCGGCAAAGAATCAAGGTAGTTACGATTTTGAGTGTTGAGTAATTCTTAGTAACAAAAATGGTGTACAAGAATCAATACAGTCACGATCTCAATTGTTAAGTAATTTTTAGTAACAAAGATAGCAGCGAAGAATCATTGGTCACGATTCAGTCGTTTAAAGACAGAGGTTTGACAACAAACTAAATTGAATCCAAAATTCGATATTTTTATAATGATGTCGAAAGCCTCTCATTGGTTGATTGTTATGACCGTGTTTATAAAAACGATCGTCGAAATCATGGGAGCCATACCTCCATTATTAGTTAAAACATTTTAACATTTTGGATCAAAGTTCAAAGCTTCAAGTTTTTTTATACATTATATAGCGATAAAATTGTCGCCCTAGAAAAGACGACGTGATTCCATTTACGTTTGAAGAAAACCGTTTTTTTAGAGCATTTACTAGTTGGCTAGTTGTGTACAAATCACAAGAGCGATACGAAACTCTATCATGTCTGAAAGTAAGACAATCTTTAACGAGCGAGAAAGGAGATGCGTTGCTGTACAACTCATGCTCTCTACCGATCCAAGTTATGAGAACAGGACCATTGCCAACGCCCTCAAAATGCACTGCTGGATTGCTACGAATAACAGAAACGTGAGCAGATTGATGAAAACAAAGTTTCCGGCCACGGTTATGGTTTTCGGAGTGGTTCTTAGTGAGGGCCACATCATGCCACCTCACATCTTCAAAGTCAGCTTAAAGTCAACACCAAGGTGTACCTAGATGTGCTGAAGAATGTGGTGATCCCTGTGCACAGGGATCACCACATTGCACATTGAGGGTGTTGGCAATGGTCCTGTTCTCATAACTTGGATCGTTTTTTAGGACTCGGCGCCGGCCCATAAGTCCAAATAGACCCAGCCTTGGCTTGAAGGAGTGCTGCGACTTTGTAACCTTCTCTCACTGGAACGACTCCTCTCCGACCTGAACCTACTGGCTTACTTCGTTTGGCTATATATCGAGAATATCACGAACACGATCTCCTACAACACCAAAGCCAGTCTGATCACTAACATCCGCCGAGTATTCGCTGAGCTCCCACGGGATATTGTGGAAAAGGCTGTTCCCAGTTCCAGACCCGTATTGAGGCGGTGATTGACGTTAAAGCGGTTACTCTACTACATAATCAAGTTACCTGGATTGATTTTTTTTTCAATAAAAGTTTTAAAATAAAGTTGTAATGTTGTTTATATTTGGATGTCAAATGTATCGATAAACCCTCTTCAAATATTTATTCATGATGTTTTACTTGGCTGCTTTTTTTACAGCATATCAACAATTTTCGCGTTATTTTATGTCGAAACCAGTAATTAAAAACAAAACAAAACAGGCTCTTTGTATGTTTTAAATATGTATTCATGGTGTTTGATTTGTTTGTTTTGTAGAGAAAATCTGTTATATTTTTCATGCAGAATGTAATGCGTATGGGGCCAACACGTTGTAGACACTGTCGCAAGAAACATAAAAAAGAAAGAGGAACGAATTCATGTTGCTGTTATAACAAAAGAGCTTTATTCTGCCTTTTCCAGCCACGCGCGGCTTCTCATCCCGGCGGTGAGGTCAACAACGTGTCGCTAACGTGATCCTCCTCTCTTGAATGTGCTGATCGGTCTGCACACACGCTCTTTTTAAAGCTATTTTTTCTTTTTTCTTGCCGTGACGTAATATCGAACAAGGCTCGGTCATTTGCACACAGCTGTCATACGCGCGTCCGCACTCTGTTACAAAAAGATGACTGAGTTTCACAAAGGTAAAACAAAAACAACATGCAACACATCGATGCTGGATGCATTTAAATAAGGAAACTGTTATCTTCAGAGAGTCTGACCTGTTAGAACGAGTCTGGCAAGCTATACGGACGCAGATTTATTATTTTCAAATTTCTTTGATAAATATTACTATGGCTCGCGTTTTATTTCCAATATATAAGCTAAAACTTAATCTGATTTAGGTTTTATTAGTAAGAAAAAAAGATGAATGGGTTTTAAATCCATCTTTTGTTTTTGCTTAAAAGAATCAGAATAAGAAACCGTCGGTGTTAGTAAATCTTGAATATAAAAAGGCGAGTAAGGAATGATAACTCCTTTTAAAACATTAAGAGTTATTTCGCATATGTGATTCTTCTTTTGCGGTGACTATTTAAGAATTTCGATATATCAGAAAATTGCTGGATCAGTTTAAGTATTTCACATAATCACATACAAACTCAGTATATATATATATATATATATATATATATATATATATATATATATATATGTGTGTGTGTGTGTGTGTGTGTGTGCGTGTGTGTGTGCGTGTGTGTGTGTCTATATATATATATATATATATATAGATTAGTGTTGGGATGATTAATCGGAAAAATCGACAAATTTGGGGGAATCGGTATCGGAATCGAAAAAGTTGGTGCCTATTTTCCGATGCCAAATCGATTCTTACAACTGTCTTTTTTATTTTGTTTAAAACCAAATCTTCCATTGCTGCTAATAATGATAAAATAATAACTGTTTATTGATTTTAAAATACCATTACAACTAAAATCAATGCAGCATCCTCAACAAGTGTAATTTTACGTTTACGAAAATATCTACATATTTAACATGTGTTTTTTACAGAAATCGGGAAAAATAACAATTCTATAGTTTAATATTTAGAGATTTATAAAGAATCAGAATCGGTAGTTGTATCGGAATCGAGAATTTAATAAGGAATTGCTAACTGTATCGGAATCGGAAATATATTAGAATTGCCCCATCACTACTATATACAGACAAGTATTGTTGAATAGCACGGAGTGTTCTAGCTTAATGGACTTCTTTTTTTTTTTTAATAATTTTCCAATTTTTCGAATTGTCGTTCTTATATCTCAGTTGAATTTGTACAAAAAAGTTCCATTGTCGTCTTCGTCCATCTGTTTTTGATTTTGATTGTATTTTGCAAGTACTTTTGACTGAGTTTCAATAGTTATTTAAAATCTGGATGCTTTGATATACTTCAGTTAAAATTATATTTAAATTTCCTGAACTTTGTGAAGCGTCTTGTGTGAAAAAAAAAAAGGCAAAATTTACACCAAAATCAATGAGGTCGCAACGGGGTCCTTATTGGTGCCCACCTTTAGCATCTTTTATATGTCCAACCTGGAAAATAAAATATTTAATACGGTTAAAAAAAACGTATATTTATGCTCGTTACGTCGACGATATTTTTATTTTTGCTGACAAAAATAACGAAATAGAGAAACTAAAAGATCATTTTCAAACAAGGTCCAAGCTAGCTTTCACTTAATTAAATTCCAACAATAATATTTCATTTCTTGACGTTCACACACAAAGATAAATTCATCACTTCTTCATATAAAAAGACTATTGCAACCAATTCCTCTATTTTAAACTTCAAACGTAAATGTCCATACCGATACAAGCCAGCAGTTAAAAAAAAAGCATTATTAATCGCGAGAAATCGATCTAAAATAAAACAATATTCTGAAGCAAATTAAAGAATATCAAACAGGTATTCATTAAAAGTTTATGTAAAATTTCAAATGTTTAGATCAGAAATTGTCTGAGTAATTTGGTAGGGACCGTAGAAGTAATTTTTTTAAAATTTGACCCCTATTATGACCACTTAATA
>NC_136492.1:26210201-26225201 GCF_053919585.1 Euprymna scolopes | reverse complement strand
TGGTGTTTATTTGCTCCCCCACTGAGCAAATTAGGCACAAGGCCGTTTTTAATGTGAGGTAAAAACCAGCTCCCCTAAAAGGGGTCACTCTGGTTACCAAAAATAATAATTGTCCCAGTATAGAGGGTTTCCCCTCCATTGACTGGTACAAATTATCTTAAGTGCAGCATCTGCCGGAACAGATACTACACTTTGATCTTGGCCCGAAGGCCAAGAAGATGGTATTTATTTGCTCCCCCACCGAGCAAATTAGGCACAAGGCCGATTTTTAATGTGAGGAGTGAAGGGAGGGGGAAGGGAAAAAGGGGACCAGCTCCCGAGAGGTGGGAAATGGAAGCTGGTTAAAGGTCAAGCATGTGGGGTTGCCCCCACATCTGGTCTTTGCTAGTCATAGCTAGTCATAGCTTGCAGTATCTGCCGGAACAGATACTACACTTTGATCTTGATGGTATTTATTTGCTCCCCCACCGAGCAAATTAGGCACAAGGCCAATTTTTAATGTGAGGAGTGAAGGGAGGGGGAAGGGAAAAAGGGGACCAGCTCCCGAGAGGTGGGAAATGGGAGCTGGTTAAAGGTCAGGCATGTGGGGTTGCCCCCACATCTGGTCTTTGCTAGTCATAGCTAGTCATAGCTTGCAGCATCTGAAGAACAGATGGTATTTATTTGCTCCCCCACCGAGCAAATAAGGCACAAGGCCAATTTTTAATGTGAGGAGTGAAGGGAGGGGGAAGGGAAAAAGGGGACCAGCTCCCGAGAGGTGGGAAATGGGAGCTGGTTAAAGGTCAGGCATGTGGGGTTGCCCCCACATCTGGTCTTTGCTAGTCATAGCTAGTCATAGCTTGCAGCATCTGAAGAACAGATGGTATTTATTTGCTCCCCCACCGAGCAAATTAGGCACAAGGCCGATTTTTAATGTGAGGAGTGAAGGGAGGGGGAAGGGAAAAAGGGGACCAGCTCCCGAGAGGTGGGATATGGGAGCTGGTTAAAGGTCAGGCATGTGGGGTTGCCCCCACATCTGGTCTTTGCTAGTCATAGCTAGTCATAGCTTGCAGCATCTGAAGAACAGATGGTATTTATTTGCTCCCCCACTGAGCAAATTAGGCACAAGGCCGTTTTTAATGTGAGGTAAAAACCAGCTCCCCTAAAAGGGGTCACTCTGGTTACCAAAAATAATAATTGTCCCAGTATAGAGGGTTTCTCCTCCATTGACTGGTACAAATTATCTTAAGTGCAGTATCTGTCGGAACAGATACTACACTTTGATCTTGATTAAAAGGCCAAGAAAAGATGGTATTTATTTGCTCCCCCACTGAGCAAATTAGGCACAAGGCCGTTTTTAATGTGAGGTAAAAACCAGCTCCCCTAAAAGGGGTCACTCTGGTTACCAAAAATAATAATTGTCCCAGTATAGAGGGTTTCCCCTCCATTGACTGGTACAAATTATCTTAAGTGCAGTATCTGTCGGAACAGATACTACACTTTGATCTTGATTAAAAGGCCAAGAAAAGATGGTGTTTATTTGCTCCCCCACTGAGCAAATTAGGCACAAGGCCGTTTTTAATGTGAGGTAAAAACCAGCTCCCCTAAAAGGGGTCACTCTGGTTACCAAAAATAATAATTGTCCCAGTATAGAGGGTTTCCCCTCCATTGACTGGTACAAACCATCTTAAGTGCAGTATCTGCCGGAACAGATACTACACTTTGATCTTGTTTATATATTTTATTGAGAAAGAAAAAATTGAACATAAAAAACGTACAAAAAATTCAATTCAACAAAATTAGGCACAAGGCCCTACAAGAAATTGGGAGGGGGAGGGTACAGGGTCTTTTTGACTATGTAACAGATGAGACTTTGAAGTCTTACTCTTGACTGGCAACATTTACCAAAATACCTCAATCACTCTGTGGATCCTAATCTAACTAATAACCCCAGCGTTCAATGTAAAATTTAACTATGTACAATTTGTATATTCATTTCTGTATGTTGTGTGTGCATTTTTTTTTTTTTTTTGTGTGTGTATGTGTGAGAAAATAAAGTTCGATTTCATTAGAAAGAGTTCTTGAATTAATTGGCATAAAATGTTCGTGGAGTGGGAAAAAACTAATGAAAATGTTCATTTCAAAAATAAGGAAAATCTACTAATGTGTTGTTAGTAAGACCCCCCCTGTACTATTCTATGTGGCTAGATCCCCCACTGTTTTCCGGGGAACCGAAAACAAGCAGAGCATCCCTAATGGGGTTTGGGGAAGTCGCCTTAATGGAGGTGGGAGAAAATAAAGCAACGGATGGAGGGGGTAGGAAGGTGACCTCTGAGTAGGGGGATGATCGGGGGCATCAGAAAATAAAGATGAGGAGCAGGGGGGGTTGGGCAGACTCAGAGGTTCTCTAATACCAAAAAATAAAATCAGGAATAGGATCTCATTTGTACCACCAGTCAAGAGTTACTTTACTGAACTTATAATGCTAACCTAGGCGGGATGGGTTCCGTAGGACCCAGCACCGCCCATGCCATGCCTAAGGAGGGAACACGTATTGAAACTTGGCTCCTCGACGGATGCACAAACTAGTGCTGTGCACCCACCTCTTGTCAAATTCCACTCTAGGCAACCTCTTCCAATCGCATCTGATCTTTACTTTAAGCAAATGTTTAAAGTAAACGATCAGATCCCGATCAGGAACAGATGTCCCTTCGTGGACCAACTTGAGGCGCGCGATCCAAATGGTCATGCGCGCTACTGCTAGGATCGCCAGGAAAACCAAACTTTCCTCCCTGGGGAACGGCGGCTCCATGTTGTACACAAAAGTTCCTACGTCGAGATCGAGCAGACACTCGGCATCGATGCGAGCTGTTACCCCCTCGACGTACCTTAATAGGGGCTGTATCCGGCTGCAACTAAAAAACGCGTGCTCGATTGTTTCGGGCTCGCGTTCGTCACAGCACGGACAGAAGCGGCTGGTATGTTCTTTATACCGGAAAAGTACGTCGAAGAGGGGCAGCGCATTTCGGACCAGTCGCTAAGTCAGGGAGAATTCCGAGTTATTCAGAACCTCCCGTCCCGGCGCCCAACGCCATTGAGAACGGACAACCTCCATCGACCATTCCATCCGCCTACAAAGTGGATCCTTCGCGGTCCCCTCCACTAAATCCCGATACAGTTTCTTCCTTGGCTGATCGAGGACATTGGTCCCCGGCAAAGCTCTAAGAGCGGTTCGGCATTCGGAGAAGAACTTGGACTCCCCCTTCGGTCTACGACGACCTTCTACCGAAGGGTTGGGTTTGAGGTTGGGAAACGAGTTCTCAACCACAGGGACCCAAGGAGCGTCTCCTTCAAGCGAACGACCCAGGAAAGCCAATCTCTCGGCGTTTCTATGACACAAGAGACTGGGCTGACCCAGGCCTCCCTCGCTCGGATTTTGAACACAGACCTCTCTGCAGACATAATGCTTACCCTCGTTCCACAAAAGTGAATCGAGGCGCCCTTGTAAGCGGGTTAGTCGTTCTGCAGGGAGAGGAAGTACAGACAAACGGTAAAGGATGAGCGGAAAGACGTATGTAGCACACGCCTCCGCCCGACCCTTCAAGGACAATTTCCTTCCAATCCAAGTCTTTACTGACGATTTGACCTTAGACTGTACTTCCGACCAATTCTTTTCCAGCTGAAGTCCCGGTCCAAACCAGACACCTAGAATGCGGACCGGTCCATCGGTCCAGCTGAAAATACCTGGAAGCGAGTTTACCCCGGTCCAGGCCCCCAACCGCAGGCCAACAGACTTGCTACGGTTGAAGATGGCCCCTGTTACTTCTTCGTATCGAGCGAGCGCCTCGACCACCGCTTGAACGTCCGTGAGGCAAGACACGAACACGGTGACGTCATCGGCGAACGCGGAAACCCTGGCTCGTGTGCCTCCAGGGAGAGCTATTCCGCGCAGGACTGGTGTAGCCGCCTCGTCCCTTAACTTGCGAAGGAGGGGTTCCAACGCCAGGACATACAACAGAGGCGACAGCGGACAACCCTGTCGCACCGACCGAGAGACAGCGAATGACTCCGACAGCTTACCGTTGATCTGCACCGCCACCATCGGCCTGTCATACAGAACAAAGATCCACTTGCGGAAGTCCGGATTAAATCCGGCGGCCTCTAGCACAGATCCTAGGAACCGATGGTCGACCCTATCGAATGCCTTGGACTGATCCAAACTGATCAGCGCGGCTTCGGCGTCGTCTTCTGTCCCCTCTATGATCGAGCGTATCAAGTGCAAATTGTCTTGAATCGATCTCCCCTTCACAGCATAAGTCTGGTCCGGTTCGATCAAGTCAGTGATGACAACCTGCAAGCGATTCGCAAGAATCTTTGCCAAAATCTTTAACTCTGTGTTTAGCAGAGTCAAGGGCCTAAAATCATCAAAGTTTTCCCTCCCACCATGCCGTTGACCTTTCCTCAGCAATGTGATCACACCCTTGGTCACCTGTCCAGGGATGGAACCCTGGGCAAACCAGTGGTTGAACATATCCTTCAGAATAGGGACCAACATGGGCGACAGCCTCAAGTAAAACTCGTAGGGTAAACCATCAAGCCCCGGGGATTTGTTATAGCCGACCTGCTTCAACGCAGTAATGACCTCATGTTCAGTAATAAGACCATCACAGCTAGCCGCCCGAGCCGCCGTGAGGCGGGGCGAGTCGGCCAAATAGCTGCCAAACTCATCAACCCTGAGTCCGGGTAGTTGGGTGAAGCGCACCGATAGATGCTCCCGAAACCCCTCGCAGATCTCCCGAGTCGATACTAAGGGGTGTCCTTCCAGGTTATGTACTTTACGAATGTACCCATCCGAACCGCGCCTTAAAGCAGCCTTACGCTCGACAGCGTCAACATTCACAGCCTCGTTAGAAACTTTGTTTAACCTAGCCCTAACTACTTGACCTTCATACCGCTCGCTAGCCAAGCGGTTGAGATCTTGTTTAGCTAGTGCTAACTCTAGGGGGTCCCCCCCTCCACCGCCCGGGTCAGCTTATCCTCTAAACGCTTCTTTGCCTTAGCCTTATCTATCGCGAGGCGTTGGCTATACTGGACAGAGAAGCGCCTAATTTTGGCCTTGAGACTAACCCACCACTTACTCCCTGTAACCGCCCCCACTAAAGCCCGCTGAATTAGCTCAGTGACCTTCAACCGGTAGTCCTCCAGCTCCAACAAGGTGCTGTTGAACTTCCAGTATCCGGCCAGTTTAGGCCTAGCACTTAAGCTCAAACGGGCCATAACAAGTTTATGGTCCGAGTGTCCTAGCAAGTGGAACGTGGGGCAAGATAGGAAGTCTACATTGCCTCTTCTAACTAACATCCGATCCAAGTAAGTGCTTGGATGGGAAGGCACTACAGGATGCCACGTCCACATCTCCCGCCCCGGATGATCCAGACGAAATCTGTCGACGAGATCGCACGAGGCCATCAGGTCAGACAGACTGCTGTCACACCACGCCGACCCGCTAGTCCCCCCGACCTTATCTATTTTGGGATCAAGGATTGCATTCCAATCCCCCATTAAAACTAACCGTTCCGGATCCACTAAGAAGCCCTCCAACCGTCGAAAAAAGGTTGCCCTCTCTACAGCAGCATTGGGAGCATAAACAGCAACAATCCGAAAAACACTACAATTAACAGCAACATCAACAACAAGCGCCCGCCCGTCCTCGCCTGCGTGAACAACATTCACCGACGCTGACAGGGTGCGACTCACTAGCAAGGAGATTCCACGACTATAGGTATTGCCATATGCTGAGTAGACATCGTAATCGTTTACCAGCACCTGACAATCCGCGTCACAAACAAAGTGGATCTCCTGGATAGCGGCAATATCTACCTTGAGGGACACCAAGTCTCTCACAACGCGCGAGGCCTTGCTTCGACACCTGATGCCCCTCACATTCAATGTAGCCAAGTTCAAAGACATGATCACTTACCTCAAGCACTGTCACAGACGGGTCTGAAATCCTGGGCAGTGAGGACATGGCAGGCCTGGCCAAGGCTGCCGGTAAGTAAATCCGATGAAGGTGATCCATCCTTGGCCACGCCCCCCACGTCCAGGGGGAAGGTTAGTTTGAGTGCCCTGTATAGCGATGGGTGTACATACATGGGGATTCTACCCTCACATTTAAAGAAAATGTTGGTCAGTGAAGGATGGTCCCTATCCACCAGCTGCTGGCCTGGGATCGCATTCTTCGCTGCCTTAATCATTGCCCACATTCCTCCAGTCCTACCGTCCTTGTTGACCCTAACGAAAGTGGTCAACAAGGGAGCGTCCTTGAATTTAGTGGGGTCTGTTACTAGGTCTCCACCGACTTTTTCAAAGTTTTTGAGTTTATTGTACCGGACCTTCTGTTGTCCTTTAAGGTCCGGAGCCGGTTGGAGAGGGTCTGTTTCACAAATCCTGCTTCCTGGCAGGAAGGGGAGCTTTTTGGTCCGTTCAGTGCGGACTTTGGGAGTGGGGGAGGGGACCTCTTTTGGTTGATGGGGAGGCTGAGCGCTTGGGGAGGGGGTAGCCTGCTCGTTTTCTTCTTTTTGGCTCCTGTCACGGGATGAGGGGCGGGAAGAGTTTCTTGGGGCCTTTATAGGAGAGGGGGAAGGTTGTTCGGGTTGCTGGGGTGTTGGGATCACAGGGGGCTCATCCTGTGTTGTTGTTGCGAGGGAGTCCTTCTCAGTCTCAGTGGGGGTAGGAGGGTTTGCGCGTGTCTTGCGGCTTTTCCTCCTCCTGGCCCTCCTGATCTCTGTTGCGCTCAGGGCCATAGAGACTGTTGTTGTCTCTTCCTCTGCCTCTGACGCGGCCTCCTCCTCAGATTCTGGAGGTTTCCTCTTGTTTGAGGAGGAGGGTGTCTGTGTGTCCATTTTCTCCGTCTCGCTCTTCGGTTGTTCTTGGTCTTGGGTGACTGTCTGCAAGGATGGCTGTTTGTTGATCTTGCCTTTCTTTACGACCGTCACCCAGCCTGTCGGTGCCTCTGGAGGATTTGCGGCCGGCGCGGGAGCAGTGGCTTGATTTGTTGTCACGCTTGTTCCCGCCGCTTTTGTGGGCTTCTTCCCTCCGTTCCTCTTTGGACAGTCCTTCGCCATATGCCCTTGTTGTGTGCACAGCCAGCAATGAGGCCTCCTCCCTTCCACTATAAGGGAGAGTGTCCACTCTCCGAACTTGAGTGTGGCTGGGATGGCGTAGAATCCAGCCTTGTCCAGGACCATCTGTACTTTGTAGTCCCCCGTCATGATGTTTCTTAATCCGCGGACCGGGGTGACTTCCTCTACGTCTCCATACTGGCTTAGGATAGCCCCCAGTTGTTTGGCCTCCATATAGCAGGGGACGTTTAGAGCAGAAACATTTGCTCTCCTCTTGTTCATATAGATGGGTTGGAGCTTTATGTTCCTGCTCTGATGGCAGGTCCTGGACAGCCTGACTGCGTCTTCGGAGGTGGGGAGCAGAACATCCCACTGTGCGTAACTCCTTCTACAGATGTAGTTGGCGGGAATGTTCTGCTCCAGCAACACGTTCATCATGGTGTCCTTGTTGACGCCCGTCAGACCCCTTGTCTTGGTGTCTGAAGTTATCAGCGAGAGCACTCTTTTCTCCAGAACTTCCACTTGACCCGGGAGGGGTTGGATGTTGTTCCCCTGGGTATACTCCTTGTAAGTGGAGTCGAAGAGTGCTCTGTAGTCTTCGGGCGTCAACTTCCCTTGCTGCTCTTTGGGGCCCCATGCCGGTCCTCCATCCTGGTGGGTGTCAGCTGGACTCGGGTTGGGGGGCGTAGCTGGTGTTGTGGGGCTCTCTCTTGTTATGGGCATTTTTGGCTTCGGAACTGGGCCGTTACCAGGCAAAGTAGGCCATTGTGTCCTTGGCGTTGTTTCGTCCTGGCTTGGTTTGCTCTCCGGGCCGCTCCCCTTTCTTATTTTCTTCCTTTGCTGGGTGGCTGTCCCCTTGGGGGATGGAGGTGTCTCCCCTTCTGGTGCCGTGTTCCCAGCTGGAGCCTTGGTGGGTACTGTCAAGGGTGTCTCTCCTTCCAGCTTGCTTTTGTTACCACTGGCCGGAGAGTCACCCCTTTTCCGTATTTGGTCCTCTTGGGGAGTGTTGGGGGGCCAATCACTGTCTTCCCCGCCGAATAGTGAGCAGATGGAGGCTATTACATCTTCGTCCAGCGCCTCGGTTTGGTCCGCGGTGCTGTTTTCCTCCTTTTCTGTTGGGGAGTCGCCCTTTGGGGGAGCGGGGGATGGGTTCCCCGGTCTTCCTCCCTTGGTTCTGCCGTCCTGGGGTGCAGCTGGTTGGCTGGGTTCTGCACTTTCCCCAGCTAGTGAGTTAACGGCAGCTTTTTCCGCTGGGTTGCCCTCGTGGGGAGCGGTTGCAGGTGCTTTTTGGGGGGTCGCCGCGGGCTGCGGCCCTACCCTCCCGCTTTCTTCCAAGGTCGCCGCGTGCCGGGGCCCTACCTTGTTTCCTGGCGCCGTCTCGCCGGGAGATGCATCAGCTCCCTCACATAGGGAGTCGTTAGCAGTTGAGATGCTGCGCATTTGGGGTGACGTACCCCTCCTGCCTGGCATCGTGGCGGTTGCACTGGCCGCTGGCGCGGACCAAAGTGTAGTGGGGGAAAAGAAAACCCAGGGGAATGGAGGGGGAGGAGGGGGAGGAGCGGACTTTGAAGAAATTAGAGTTTTTGACTTCCCCTCACGGGGATGTCGGGTTAGCAGCTCAGATCCCCCCGCGAGGGGGGAGAGCAGAGAAGAAAGACGCAGTGGGTGCTAGCGGGTCAGAGTGCCGCGTCGCAATTAAGAGAGAGAGGGGATAGGCATCCCTGCCCACAGAGGGGAGCAGAAACGAAGCACCCGCCCTACCCCACGTCACCCTACCCACTAACTTACCCCAACGGAAGCGAGAAAGAGAACCCTGTCTGCTCGATCCACTGGGAGAGCAGCGAAGATAGACAAAGTTTGGGCCTGGCAGGTCAGAGTGCTGCTCAGGCAATTAAGTGTGGAGGAATTAGACCATCCCCTGTCTCTAGAGGGAAGAGACCGGAACGAAGAAAAAATGCATGCAAAAAACAACAAAAGCAGGTCTCAACTACCAGCTAGTGGTGCTGGTCCCGAGATTCCAGTCTCCCAAAAAAGGGGATCGGTTTCCGGGTCCAAGCTCCCACAAATGTGGAGTCGGTCCTTTAGGTCCTGACTCCCCAAAGGAGGGGGTCGGTCCTTGCTAACAAAGGTTAGTAAGAAAAAACACCTTAACCTAGCCCGAAAGCCCGGTGGCGGAAAGTTTAGTAACTGAGAGAACAGATACTACACTTTGAGATATTAAATCTTTTATTCATGTTAAAAAATACAGAAAAAAAATCAACGATGAACAAAAAACTTAGGCACATGGCCAACTCAAAAAGGGGGGATTTTGGGGGTCGTTGGTCATCCTTGTCACTCCAGAACTAAACAAAGTCAAAAGTTTCTCCCAGCTAGTATCTTCTTTCACCATAATACCGCATTCACCCTTTCATATTGGGGGACGTCCTAGTAACTCCCAATTTTTAAAACATTTTTTATTGACGTGTAAAAACAAAAAAGATAACAATAAAATGGTAACAATAATTCATTTGTGTCGAGGGAGGGGGAAGAAAAAAACAAAAGGTGATTAGTAGGACCCTCCCAACCCCGTCTAGTTGATAGACTGCCCGTTCCACTAGGTTTGTAAAAGGAACCTCGCTTCTGCGGGTCAGTCTCTAGGTGGGGATGCCCTCTAGATGGGGGTGAATGGAGAAAAGAAAATTTTGTGGGTAAGGGATGGAGGTTAGTTTGTATTTCTTTTTCTCCAAGATGGGTAAAATTTAGAGGAAGGGGTGAAAACAAAAATTGCAGGTAAGAGGGGATGGGGATCTTGGAGGCTTCCTAATCGGGGAGGGATGGAACACACACTCAGCTAGCTGAGAGACTACTTGTTTAATTTAACTTTACAGAACTGCGCGTTCCACACCTAGGCGGGGAACACGTATTCAAATTTGGCTCCTCTTCGTACACACAGACTTGCCACATGTATCCATCTTCTGTCAAATGCCGCGCGATGCAGCCTTCTTCTATCACATCTGATCTTCACCCGTAGTTGGTGTTTAAAGAACGCGATCAGATCTTGATCAGAAAAAGACAACACCCCTCGGCAACCTTGCAGACGCGACGTCCAAATCACCATTCTCGCCACGGCCAGAATCGTAACGTAGACCATTTGTCTTTCCCGGTCCCACGGCGGCCTCACGTTGTCCACAACATTGGATACAGTAATTGGGCGAGGATGCTCAGGATCGATGCGGGCCGTCACCCCACTGACATACGACCAGTACTGGCGGAGTTCGCGGCAATCGAAGAAAGCGTGATCCGTAGTTTCCACAGCCGTTGTCCCACAACGGGGACAATCAGGCGACTCCAGAAACCCAGAACTGCATTGTATGTTGTTGAGTGGAAGTGCATTTCGGGCCAATCGCCAGGTCAGAGAGAACTCCGAATTGTTCAGATGACTCGAACCTGGCGCCCAGCTCCACGCGGAGCGGATCTCACTCTGCTGCCACCCCGAACGTGCGCATAGCGGGTCGTCAGCGGCCTCCTTCACTAGATCCCTGTGGAGTTCCCTACGGGTAGCAGTCACAAGGTCACTGGACCTTGGTAGTCGTTTTAGCGCGGCTCGGCACTCTTTCATGTAGGCAGATTCTCCCCGCGGCCTGCGACGGCTCTCGATGGAAGGGTCGAGAACGAGGTCGGGGAAGGCGGCAGTAACCACGGGGTGCCACGGTTGGTCCTCCTGCATATAGTGGCTCAGGAAGGCCAGCCTCTCAGCATCTCGATGACACTTCAAGTTCGGCATTCCCAAGCCTCCCTCACACGGACGTTGAATACAGACCTGTCTGCTCACCCAGTGTCTTCCTCTGTCCCAAAGGAGCGAGGACAAGAGTTCGACAAGAGCTTTTAGGTGTTGTGCAGGCAGGGGAAGTACGGCCAGTCGGTAAAGGATGAGAGGAAAGACGTAAGTGGCGCACGCCTCAGCTCTACCCTTTAAGGAAAGTTTCCTAGGAAGCCACGAATTGACTGCAGCCTCCACCTTTGACCGTACCTCCAACCAATTCTTGTCAAGCTGGAGACCCGGTCCGAACCACACGCCGAGGATCCGGACCGGGCCATCTGTCCAGCTGAAGGGCGCAGGGAGGTTTGCGTTGCCACTCCATGCGCCCAACCGCAGTCCTACGGACTTGTTGCGGTTTATCTTGGCCCCTGTAATTCTTTCGTACTGTGTGAGTGCCTCCGACACGACCTCAATGTCTCTGAAGCCCGACACGAAGATCGTGACATCATCGGCGAACGCGGATACCTTGGCAGCTGAGCCGCCAGGCAGAGCCATTCCGCGCAGGGCCGAATTTGCCTCCCCATGTCTCAGCTTGCGGAGAAGAGGCTCCAAAGCCAGGACATAAAGCAGGGGCGACAGCGGACAACCCTGACGAACCGACCGAGAGATAACAAAGGGTTTTGAGCGCTTTCCGTTCACTTGCACGACAGCCATGGGCTGTCGATACATTATGGAGATCCACTTGCAAAAGTCCGGTTTAAAACCGGCGGCCTCTAAGACAGATGCCAGGAAACGATGGTCGACCCTATCGAAAGCTTTGGACTGATCTAAGTTTATCAGCGCGGCTTCCGTGTCGTCATCTATTCCCCCCTCTAGGATCATGCGGATCAGGTGCAAGTTGTTCTGAATCGATCTCCCCTTCACAGCATAGTTCTGTTCCGGTTCAACCAACTCGTCGATAACAACCTGCAGCCGATTCGACAGGACCTTGGCCAAAATCTTCAACTCTGTGTTTAGCAGAGTTATGGGCCTGTAGTCGTCTAACTCTTCCCCTCCATGCCCGTCACCTTTCTTCAGCAATGTGATCACTCCCTTGGTCACCTGCCCTGGGATGGATCCCTGAGCAAACCAATGGTTGAACATATCCGTCAGAAGAGGCAGAAACATGGGCGACAGCCTCAAGTACAGTTCGTATGGCAGACCATCAAGTCCTGGCGATCTGTCACAGCTGACCTGCTTCAGCGCAGTAAAGACCTCCCGCTCCGTCACCCGGCCCTCGCAACTAGCCGCTCTAGCCGCCTCGAGGCGGGGAGAGTCGGCCAAATACTCGCTACTACGATACTACACTTTGATCTTGATTAAAAGGCCAAGAAAAGATTGTAGCTGGGTGAGAAAGGAGAGAAAAAAAAAGGTTTCTGGTTTTCAGTGGAAAACAGGCGTGGTCCGACCGGCCGAAAAATTGAAGCCTTTCGATATATATCTCCAGTGTTTATGATTTTCGATATTGGAGTAGGTTATTTGTGCTTTCTTGTCGCCGTGTTTCTAATCCATACCGCAAAGCAATACGCATGTGTACTCATCAATAAATCATTACGCATTTTCTCTTTTAACCTACGCTCTGAATCCCAAGGGCATGTTCGGTAACACTCAAATTTATAACGCTCAAGTCAGCATGATCTAGGGAAGCAGGCGTTAGGTGCATAACGATGTTGCCTGACGGTCAGATTGTACGAAGTCCAAGTCCAGCCGGTTCCTTAATTCCGCTTTTTATTGGTCAAAGAATCAAATTAATAAAAATATTAGAATAGACGCAGGCATAAAGTCAACACTTCTAATATTTGGCGGTTTGGCTAGGAAGAACATGCGCGAGGGTCGTTCTAAAAGTAATGGCTTCCTATTTTATTCCCCCCGAACGGAGATTGCAAATTGCATCGTTATAATTAGGGTTAGGACAACAGCATATTCTTTTCATTGTTTTTACTCTCGAGTGTGTATGCTTTTATATAGAGTGATGTGGTTCTCGGTTTATTAAATGTGTCTGTGTCGGATATATACTCGAAAGTCAAAACAATGATAAGAATATTCTGTTATCATAGCCCTAGTCACGATGATTTAAGCATTTTATCTCTCTATTAGCGGTGTGAGACTCTAAGAAAACAACCCTATCATGAAGATGCGCCAGAAGCAAAGATGCGTCATTGGATTTTGTGCAAAAATGCATTGAAAATTTGGTTGCGGCTATGTTGAAAAAAGAATTCTGAATCACAAAAGGTGGACGTTTTTTATGGTACTATCCCTGTCTTCGTGGCTCTTAAACTTTTTGAGTTAAAATAATATGAATGTTTACGTTTGAAAGGACCCTCGCATGACAAAGCGCGCTCCAGACGCCCATGCACAACTATCGTTCGTCGCTGGCAAAAGTTAAGTGAGAATGGTGCTAACTATATTGGTAAATATATTCTGCAGTAAAAAAAGGTCGCTCGTTTTAATGGGACCATTCCCGTTTTCGTAGTACTTCAAATTTTAAGTTAAAAAAAATAGGAGGTGTTAGTTTCGGAACGACCTACGTTGTATTTGCTTTGATGTTACAGTTAAAATTAACCATGTGTCTAAATTTTGCACCTGTTGGGATGGACGTAAACATAGGACACCCCTTCCTCCCACCACTAAAACATCGAAAAATTGTTCTGGAAGGGTTTAGTAGGATAAAATGGCAGGCGGCGAGATGAAAGTCCAGTCAGCCCGACCATCTCTATCAACTCTGGTCAAATGGAAAACAACGCCGACCTGGATTTGTCGAGTTCGAATCTTGTTGGTTCTATATCTGTATATATGTGTATTTTATATACTTTTACTAATTTATTTTTGTTATTTCTTAGACTGTAAAGCTACGCGGGAGAAAGGCAAGGGATCGAAACATGCACGTCTGTAGATTATTGTTTTAAAAATAATTAAAAAATAAACAAAAAAATATTTGTTTACGTCGAAATAAAATATGGGCGATTTTCTAAGAACAGAGTCTTCAAGGCGAAATCGCTACTATTATCGTTTAAAAATTAATAAGAAATCTACATATCAGTTTTTGTACAAAAGGCGATCTCAAAGTACGTGTTGTTTATTTTTTTCTCTATTTCTCATCTTCTTGTCCATCAGTCGTATTGGTATTCTTTTCCTCCTTCGCGGTACGGGTTCCAGCCTGCCTTCCTACTACCACTTTTTTTTTTCTCAACATACACATCCAAACACCCGGACAACGCCTGGCTGAAATGCTAGTGTTTAATAAAGTTATATGCTCCGTATGTGTACAAATGTCATAAAAATCGATGCAGCCGCTTTTGAGCCCATACTGAACGAACTTACACACAAAGATAGATTTAATAATTATCATAGCAATAATTATGTCAACCCCTTTCAGAACTCGGTTCTAATCGTTGAGCACATTACAGTTGAAATGAACGTCGGTCACTTAAGCACGCATGTGCAGATAATTAGATAACTGCTGACGGACGTCTTGACATTTAATAATAAATATTTAAATTTCAACGATATTTCTCGCTATTAAAGTTGGCCGTGTGGGTTTCTTCGTTGCGAATGGAGTCAGAGTTGGCTTCGTGGCAGGTTTCGAATCTCCCGACCTGCAGTAATAGTGACACCTTGGACTAATGATTCCGGAAATGATTAAACCCTAATAAGAAATTATAATAATAATAATGATTATATATATATAGTTTTATTCATATAGAAAAATATTATATAGTGGTTACACGAAACATGCTAGTGTTTCGACAAGTGGTCAGTCAGGACTACAAGTCTACGTCAGGCGACGTAATAAAGTCTGTGTTGCAGCGTGTTTGTGTTCGTCACTTGACGCATAAGTAGTAAAAGCAGACCCATGAAATCAAGAGTAGGTTCTTTGATATGACCGGGACGCGTTCGAAATGATTGTTTCTTGTTTAGAACTCCATTGAAGTATGATATTGACTTCTACATTTTAAACTTGAATTCAAGCCACTATATATAAAAATAAGTTCAACTTATAATAAAAAAAAAATCAACACAAGTTTCTCTAGGGTACAATGTAGACTACAATGTATTGTGGACTAAGGCACTATTAGAGGCATGCGAGCTTCCTCTCGGTGCATCGCGATGGGTCCCTTACTAGAA
>NC_136492.1:26197701-26207701 GCF_053919585.1 Euprymna scolopes | reverse complement strand
CTTTCTCTTTCTTCATTCCGCTTGTTTATCCACCATTACTATATCTTTCTCTACGCCCTTGATCCAATCTTCGATTGTCAAGTTATTTATTAAAACACGTCCATACAACATGTTTCCTCGCACAGTCGGTCAGTCTTTCTGTTAGATGGACGGTTGTGTTTCGTTTTAATTTCAAATGCCATAAATGCGGTTTTGATTAAACATATGCCTTGAAATAATTTCTATAGGAACATATGGGCATCGGTCTGTCACGTATTTTTTATTGCATTTTTGACCCAAACAAGGCACAGTTCACTTATATATGAGGAGCTACTAACTGAAACAAAAATTGCAGCGATAATGCGAAGGGAGTTGGGCAGCAAGACGTCTCTTTACATTACCCTTGAAATTCTGCATGTCAGTACAGTCAGGGAAGCAGAAACCCGGAACTGAATTTCAAAGACTAGCAGTTCTACGGAATAAATTATTGGAGTAGAAGACTTTCTTACATCTAGGGAGCTCAACTGTGAAGCGGTGGGAGTTTGCTGCTTGTCGAGTTTGCCGGGTTTTTTTTACATCGGGGGGGGGGGGGTACAAAGACATCTAGTTCGTCGGAGCAATTACCATTAAACTACTTGTAAAACAAGCAGAGGGATGCAACATTTCTTCGATATGCAGAGGTTGAAATCTAACTAACAGTTCGGGATCTATTAGGTTGGCGACTCTCTTTTGTTTTGAACCCTGTGGAGAACTAGTAGCAGATGCACCAGCCCAAATGTAATAACAATATTCCACACATGGCCGAATAGTGGCCTTATAGAGGTACAGGATGCTCTCAGGCATAAGTACTTTCTAGCACGGTAGAGAGAGCCCAAATTCTTTGCAGCAGCCTTGGCAATGCCCTCGATGTATTTGTTACCATTCATGTTCTCTGTGAACGTTAAGCCGAGGAGTTTGAACGAAGTACTTTCAGGTAATGTAATCATTAGCCGTAGCTATTCGTGGTTGAAAGGGTTTCTTGTAATTATTAAAAGAAAGGATGCATTTTTGTCTTTATTCCACTACATACTGGAGGCTTTCCTCTGGCGTTTTCGCTATTGCCTTGGATACGTGTTCCTTCCTTTTCCCCTCATTTATTGTGTAGTGGGTCGGTCGTCAGCAAATATACCTATCACAGAGAGAATTTTATCAGGGAGGTTATTCATTAATATCAGGAATAATAAAGATCATTCATGAATATCAGGAATAATAAAGGTCCAAGGATCGATCCCTGATGTACCCCCGCATATATATCATATTGTTTTGATGTACAACCATCGAGGATAAACTGGATTCTTCTCTTATTTAAGCAGAATTTAATTATGTTAAGTATTCGTCGAGTAATACCATAGTATCTGATGAGAAGGCCATCATGTCATACCCTTTCAAAAGCCATAGATATATTTAGGGTTACTGCCCTCCCCTCTCCTGGCTTATCCAGCGCATGGTATATATGTTCAAAGATTACAGTTAGGATATCTGTAGTAGAACGGGCTTACCTAAATACATATTGCTTAGCAACTGTAATGTGGTGGACTAGAGATTGATTAATTATGAACTCAAATATTTTGGCGAAAAGAATAGCAATTGCCGTTCTCTCATTGTCTTTATTTCCTTGAATTACATAGTGGGGCGGTTATCTCAATATTCTATAAGAATCTTTCACTTAGTGATACAAGCACTAAATTGGCACAAATGACGTTCAGAACATGCATTTTAAGAAAAGAACGTTAGCCAGAAGAAAATTCAAGATGGATGCCAGTTTTCAAGATGGCTGCAGAAGCAAACCTGACAAATTTCAATTTTGGTGCTTGTATCACCATGTGAAAGACTGTTTCAGCAATCTGCCCCACTAGTAAAAAAAATCAGACTATCTTTGAGCATATGGTGTAATGGGTGTCAAAAATAGCTCGGTAATTTTAACTCATCTTAAACCAAGCATTTATCTTTTCACCATCAACGCTCTAATCCCACATCGCCCCAAAGGATATGAATGGCTCTCGTCTAATAAGAACCCACCCACCCTGTTTTGATAAACTTCTGGGTCTAACCTTTATTCCTGACCTGAAATTGAAAACTTACATCAAAGCTGTTGCCAAGATTGCTGGAAAAATGATGTGTCATTTATCCGATTTAGAAGATATCTAACTCCCGATGCAATCCTCTACCCGTATGTCCTAAAATGAAATTCTGTTGTCATCTATGCTTCCTTAACAAAGTTCAAAACCGGCTTCGAAATCTAGTAGGTGATGCCCTGTTTTTTTAACATAGAAGTGGCCACTTATCAAGGCTCGGACGCCACTCGAGGATAAGGATTATTGAGTGTACAGTCTTAAATAGGATAAGATCGTAGTAACCGTTAGTTGTGGAAATTTGGTAAATTGGATTACTTAAGGGGACGGTTTATCAATAATTTATTTACACTGAACTTGAAGACTACCACATTGCAGCCAGCAGGAAAACAGGCAAACGGAAGAGAGTTCCACAGGCGTACATTTCTAAGAAAGAAGTATTGTTCATGGAATCTACGTTCAGGTTTAGGCACAGATAAAGGGTGATTTCAGCTAGAGGAGTGCTTTTCGTGAAAGTTTGGCGAGGGGGGGCATACATTGGAGATCAGACGCTGTTATCCGTGTTATTAATACGTATGATAACGGTGCACTAATTAACCTTCGGGCCTTTATTTAAGAAACGGTTTTATGTGTAGTTATTCCAATTCCTTCACAATCGATACGCTGTATTGGGCCACAAGTAAGAATTTTGCGATGCAGAGGAATCAGAGTGGCAGAACAATTTGCTCCTAGTTTCAAATAGAGTTTTGTTAATATCTATGTTTTTCACCATCGTCTGATTCATACCCTTTTTCTTTTGAATAATTCGTTGATCTTGTCGTCGATACTAATTCTCTGTTCAGGTACCTCATTATAATAAAATGCGCAAATGATCCTTTCCACTCTTCGCATGATTACTCACGTATTTCCACGGTGTGCAAAATACAGATGAGTATTGGCTGAAGAGAGCTTAATATGGGTATCTAAAACGATCCTAAATATCGGGTTTGAAACCTACGGTACCAATGACTTTCATCTAAAACTTTCTGTAACCAATATATAAATAATACGCTCTTATTTTCGGATTTTCCTTATAACTGAGCACTCCGCTAGATTTCCCCCCCCCTCTCTCTCTCTCTCTCTCTCTCTCTCTCTCTCTCTCTCTATATATATATATATATATATATATATATATATATATATATATATATATATATATATATAATCCTTTTATGAAATGTGTCACACCTTATCTCTTTCTTGGAAATATGTATAATTTATGTTATTTCTCGTCCTTACCTTGGTTGTCAACAATTTTGCTAATCGATACCCCCTCCTTCTCTCTTTCGCCCTCTCTCTGTCAACAATACTCACACACACACGTCCACTTCTCTTCCTTCTTCTTCACCGCTCCCCCTCTCTCTCTCTCTCTCTCTCTCTCTCTCTCTCTCTCTCTCTCTCTCTCTCTTTCGCTTTCGTCATCTCGCTTTCCGTGGACACGATTTATTTTCCTATAACGACTCGGCACGAAACACCTTCGTCAGTGCGTATCAGCTTTCTCTCCGGGTGACAATATAACTTCCTGCCAGTTAATTATTTGCCAACCATTCCAATGAAATAGGAGAAATTCGAGAATGAAATCACTTTCTCCCTGCTTTCAAACGAAGCATCACGCTTTAAACACATTAGTTATTCTTTATGCAAGCCTATTAGATATACAGACATATAAACAAGCACACACACACACACGCACACACACATATGCATATATGCACGTACACACTTATATTCGTATTTTTGGTATTCATCGGAGTACTGTTCTCATCTTGAGTCTGATTTTCACAACGTTTCGGTCGATTTAACCTCGGACCTTCTTCAGATGTATCTTATCGAACTCTGGAATGTTTCTGCCGAACTCTGGAATGTTTTTGTCGAACTCAGAAATTTGGAGGGAATTTTGAGCGGAACCCTTTTCTTTACCCCACAGGGGTAGCATGCTCTTGTTCCGTCAGCCATGACTGGATAGAGGACCTAAGTAATTCGCAATAAGGTTTTTCGATCGCACACACTGAGGCTTGAACCTTCAACCTTCAGGAGAATATCACTTTTTACAATTGATCAGTGTGGGCGATCGAAACGTACAATTTCGAATTACTTAGGACTTTTATTCAGTCATGGTTGACGGAACAAGAGCACGCTACTCCCGTGAAGTAAATAGAAGGTTCCGTTCGAAATTTCGTCGAAATTCCTGAGTTCGGCAAAAAAATTCCCGAGTTCGACAAAATAGAAGTGAAGAAGGTCGGAGGTTACATCAAACGAAACGTCGTGAAAATCACACTCAAGATGAGAACATCAGTCCGATGAATCCAAATAATATGAATAACCAATCCTTATCTCAAAATTCAGGAACGACATATATATATATATATATATATATATATGCATGTATATATATATATATATATATATATATATATATTTCTAGATAGATAGATAGATAGATAGATAGATATAATACATATTGTAAGGTTTTATATATACATATATATACATATATATATACACACACACACACACACACACACACACATATATATATATATATATATATATATATATATATATATATATATATACATATATATATATACTATTACATTAAAGGAACTTTCTGGGTGTTTGTGAGTGTGTTTTCTACAGACTCCAAAACAGTTGGAACAATTTTTATGAAATTTCCCACAAACGTACTTTATGTATCTGGAATGTTCGTAGAATGTTTTTTTTTATCAGAATATCTTAAATAAGAATCGATAGTCGATAATCTAATAAATCCAATGAAAGAAGGAAAAAGAGATTTTGCACACATATATTTTTCTCTTAGAATATGATATAAATGCGGGAGTGCCCCAGGGTTCTATCTTTGGACTTCTATTGTTCCTGATATTCATAAATGATCTCCCTGACAAAATTGCCTCTGAGATGGGTATATATGCTGATGACACTACACTCTATGGCAGGCACGACAGGAAGACGAATGAACACATTTCTAAAGAAATGGCAGAAACACTAGAGGAAGACCTCCAATCTGTGGTGGAATGGGGACAAAAGTGGTTGGTCACGTTCAATGCTGCCAAGACTAAACTAGTTTCATTCAATAATTACAAGAAACCCTCTCTACCACCTATAGCAATGGCCAACGACGCTTTATCTGAGAGTACATATTTTAAACTCCTTGGCCTAACGTTCACAAGAAACATGAGTTGGAACAATTACATTGAAGGCATTGCCAAGGCTGCTGCAAGAAAGGTGGACTCTCTCTACCGTGCTAGACAACTACTAACACCCGAAAGTATCCTGTACTTATCTCAAAAATTCGCTCATGTATGGAGTATTGCTGTCACATCTGGGCTGGTGCATTTGCTACTAGTCTCTCGCTCCTTGACAAGGTTCAAAAGAGAGTCGCAAACCTGATAGGCCCTGAACTGGCATCTAAGCTTCAGCCTCTGTCCCATCGACGAAATGTTGAATCCCTCTGCCTTTTCTACAAGTATTTTAGTGGTGAATGCTCTGACGAACTGCAATCACTTGTGCCCCCACGACGTGAGCACCCTCGACAAACCCGACAGGCTACTAAATCCCACCCCCACACTGTAGAGATCCCTAGATGTAAAAGATCTTTTTACTCCCATAGTTTCTTCCCCAGCACCGCTGGACTCTGGAATTCCATTCCAGGTCCCTGCTTCCCCAACAGTACTTACGTGCAGAAGTTCAAGTGTAACGTGAACCAACATCTTGCTGCCCACATCCCTACATAGTACCCCAGTAGTTGTTGCCCCTGATAGTAGCCCCCTACACCAAAGTGGCAATTTGCCTTGTTTGGGGTGAAAATGTAATAATAATAATAATAATAATAATAATAATAATAATAATAATAATAATAATAAAATCCAAACTATACAGACAAAACACCACTATCTAAATAAATTTATGAATTAATTGAACAGGGATTGTCACCAATTGTAAATTGGAATATCCTTAGAGAACAAACACCTGCTCGTCTATAAATTCACCATGCTACCTATGCTTTAATGAAGTATTTTTGACAACATTTAGGGGGAAGGATTACAACATTTAAGGAGAGGGATAAGTTCCTAAATAAAAAAAAAACACGAAAATTCTAGCAATTGGAAACACTATAAAAGAAAACACTTCCTTTATAATCTAAATCTTCTCTGAAGACTTAGATACTACTTGAATACACGCATAATGTATAATCTGATATTGCATGTGCATACCCTCAGTTCTTATGTGCTGTAAATTATTATACTTCGTATGTTTGCATGACATTTATTTTCTGCTACACATATACTTCTTTATCCCTTTTACTCCATCCATGATTCGTCAATAATAAGTACATACCTTTCTATGCACACTTATATAACCATAAATAACCTACTATATATTTTGATTCCAGAGACTCATCCATATTTGTCATATACATGTATCCTACGGTTTTATTTTATATGTTATATATATATATATATATATATATATATATATATATATATATATATATATATACATGTATCTTGTGAATTCTGTGTAAAAATTTTTGACAACAGGTGTCTACATCTGTTTTCTCCCTATATTGTAAACGTACATATAACTATACCCATCCATCCCTCTAACCTATTCTAATTAACTTTCATGTTATATATGTATATATACTAATATATAACTTCTGTACTTCCTCCCTCCCGTTACGATATGTTTCAATATATATATATATATATATATATATATATATATATATATATATATATATATATATATTAGACATTAAGAGGAGATTATAGATAGATATATAAATTCCCGTTCACATACACCTTTCAAGATAAAGCTAGAACCCAGAACTAGATAGAATCGAGCAATTGCATCGACAACGGAAAACGTTGTCCGTTGTCGATGCAATTGCTCGATTCTATCTAGTTCTGGGTTCTAGCTTTATCTTGAAAGGTGTATGTGAACGGGAATTTATATATATATATATATATATATATATATATATATATATATATATATATGAGCTGGAGAGAAGAAAATTCTTTTAGATCCGATAAGGTTTGCTAATCTTCAAAACTAATGCATTTAATGATTCTATTGCATTTTTATTGATCCTTCTTTTTTATCTTTCTATATGTGTATATGTGTAGATGCGTATGCGTATATGTGCGTATTTTATGCAAATGTCTGTATAATATATGGGTGTGTATATATGTAGTTCAGCATTATTCTTCTGACATTGTACAAATCTCCAACTCTTGAGTTTTCAAATCCACGAGCTAAACCCAGAACTACTCAACTCCAAACTATATTTAAGTATATACAAATAACACAAAAAAGCAAAAATATTATAAAATTTAAGTTAAATAATAGTTATCTATTCTGCCTATGCTTTAATCTAATATGTACAAATATAACGAACATTATAACTAAGAAGTAACTTATTTTGATTACATCCATAGTAATGTATCCACACGTTATTTAACGCCGCTTAAGTAAAGTAATTTAAATTTTAATCACAACTAGCAGTTCAACCCGGCTTTCCTCGGACCCTACTGTTCACAACTTGCCCTACGTAGAAATGCACTTTTTGTAAGATTTCAAACATCTAGACCAAAATTTGTCTGAGTTATTTCGTAGAAATGGCAGAGGTCATTTTTTTTTTTAACTTTGACCCCAATTTTTACCTTTTATCATTTATTATTGTGGTCTCAAATAAAAAAAAAAGTTTTACCCATGTCCAAGTTACCTGCATCTAAAATTTCAAGTATTTAGACCAAAGATTGGCGGAGGAGTTTGGTAGAGTATGCAAAGGTCAACGTTGACCTTTTGGTAGCCAATTTTTGGCCCCAAAACTGATTAAAATGCTTGCCACATGTCTACATACCCGATATGTATAAATTTGAAATCTTTAGACCCAAAATTTGCTTAATAGTTTGCTAGACACCGAAAAGGCCAATTCTTTTGAACTTTGACCCGTTGGCAGCGCAAAGTTTTTATCCCAACCGATTTAAAAAGCTTGCCATATCTCTTAATACACTTTATGTAAAATATCTAATGTTTAGACCAGAAATTGGCGAAGGAGTTTGGTAGAGATCTCAGAGGTTAATTTTTAAAAGTTTGACCTCAATTTTGACCTCTAACATTTATTTTTTGGGCTTAAATCAAATTTACAAAGTTTGATCCATATCCAAGTAACCTACATTTAAAATTCCAAATGTTTAGACCAAAAATTGGCGAAGGAGTTTGGTAGAGTTTTCATAGGTCAAATCGTTGGACTTTGACCCCTTGATATCGAATTTTTTAGCCGATAACCAATTAACAAGAGTATCTCAAATCTCAATAATACTTATTTAAAATATCGAGTCTCTAGACCGAAAATTGACTGAGTTATTTTGTAGGGAAATGCACACACACACACACACACACACACACACACACACACACACACACACACACACACCGGGTGTTTGGACGTGTATCTTGAGGAAAAGGAAAAAAAAATCAGTCAATTTTTAAAAAAAACTTTGACCTCTATTATGATTCCTTAAAATTTATTGTTTGTGGCTCACCTCAAGTTATTAAGTTAGATCCATGTCCAAGGAACCTACATCTAAAATTTCAAGTGTTTAGACCCAAAATTGTCGGAGGAGTTTGGTAGAGTTCTCAAAGGTCAAATCGTTAAACTTTGACCCCTTAACAGCCAACTTTCTTGCCGAAAACCGATGACATAGATTTTCCCAAAACTCAGTATCCTGTATATCAAATTTCGAGTCTGTAGACTAAAAATTGACAAAGTTATTGCGTAGGGAAATGTACACAGACACACACACAGACAGTTTCACTTATATATATATATATATATATATATATATATATATAGATAGATAGATAGATAGATAGATAGATAGACTAATAGATTAAACAAAAATATATACGTATACATAAATATTTATGGAAACACTTTTGTGTTTACTTTAAACTGTTACGCAAATATTATGCAAGTATAAATCATGTCGAATATCTGCATGAATACAATTACACGTAGTAGTTTACTAAAGAGGATCATCCCATAAGAAAACCGAAAAAAAAACTAACAGGAAATTAATTAAAATGAATGTTTAAAAGAATATGCAAATTAGCTAGATCGTTTGCTACTGAATACAATTCTACAACCCATATATAAGAAAATTGTATTTTCTTTTTAAATAAATAGGAAAGAGGGGTTTTAATATGAATATCATTACACACAAAGAAAAACGAATTTATAGGAGTATAGAAGAAGAAGATAGAGAGATAAATAGATTAACTCAATTAATAACAAGTATAGTAAACACCTTATATAACGCATGTGATAAAATTAACACCTTATATGACACATGTGATAATATTGGTAATTGCTTTAAAATTTTTGTAAATAATAAAATGTCTGCACGTACGTATTTATATATCTGTATAGGTGTGTGTACGTTTATATATACCCCGATTAAATTTTAAATTCTCATAATAACTCCATAATGGTCTTTGATTGTAAATTTAAATAGGATTTATTTACTAATAACTTAATTTTATAAATTTAATATTCTAAAATTATTTACTTAAATATATACATATGTATGTATGTTAGCACCTCTGTACGTATCTTTGTTTATGTGTATGTTCGTGCGTATATGTTTATGTATATGCGTGTGCATGTATATATGTATACATATATATATGTATATATACATACATATATATATGTGTATGTGTGTGTTGTGTGTGTGTGTGTATGTATCTATCTATGTATATAATTAAAAAAAAAGATATTTCAAAAAATACATGAAAATGAATGAGTAATCAACAATAAAGCAAGGGAAGATGGTCTT
>NC_136492.1:26125201-26195201 GCF_053919585.1 Euprymna scolopes | reverse complement strand
CTAGTTAATAAAGTGTGCTCTGTTAAAGATATATATATATGAGCTTCATTTAATTTATATTTATATATCTATAAAATTAAGAATGTGTGTGAGGATAATTCTCAACCGATAAACTCACCGAATTTTTTATCAAAAGATTTGAAAGTTGGTATATACCGTATTCAGACATGTGAAAAACGTTTTAATTTGCTGTGATCTAGCAAGAACGAGATAATAAAGGATAAAAATTGAAAAATTAGTACTTGAGGGTCATCGAATTTTTAATTTTAACGAAAATAAATACTTAACCTCTAATTATATATAAAAAAAATATTGCAAGATAGCGTTTTAGAACGCTAGTTTGTTGCCGGTGATGAAATACTTTGTTGTTTTACGTTCTATATAAATTAATCTATCCCGCTCAAAAAGAGGAATTAGTCTCGCTGATACTAGCAGTTGTGAACAGACAAGAAGGATGAAAAATCCAAGAAAGGAGAACAGTAACCAAACTCCATTGGAAACGTACTGAAAGTACTTGATTCTTGTGAGGTTTATAGCCACGCATATTACAGTGAAGATATATGTGGAAAACATTAAGAAGCATCTTTTATTTATGAGACGATCACTAATGGTTTCCTGCATATCATTGAACGACGATAATATGATTGTTGTTGGACATTTATAACTGAAATTTGCTGAAAAATTAAGCCAAATCTATTTGCATTGAAGAAACGATGAGTTTTACTTATGATTCTATGAGTAGGATTGTCATGGGAAAGGGGATTCGACATGTAATACCTCAGAGGTCAATGTGACCCTTTTATTCTCCCAGGAATTTCGGTCCTTGCCAATAAATTTTGTTCGGAGATTCAGCTTTGATGACGACCTACAAGACAATTATCATCGTGTGGTTCAGATTGTATGGATTAATGAACACGCACGATATTGACTTCTCTCTCATTATTTGCGTCACTTCCGCTCTATCTATCTATAACATCTATCTATCTATCTATAACATCTATCTATCTATCTATAACATCTATATATATATATATATATATATATATATAACATTTATCTATCTGTCTATCTATCTGTCTATCTATTTATCTATCTATCTGTATATATATATATATATATATATATATATATTTATCTATCCAATTATCTAACTAGCTATTCAACTATCTATCTAATTTTCTATCTATCTATCTATTTATCTATCTATTAGATTGGTGCAAAAAATAATGTCATTTTTTTACGTTTAAGATAAAGTCAAGAAACGACATTATTTTAAGCACTCTTATATCTATCTATCAATCTATCTATCTATCAATCTATCTATCTATAACATCTATCTATCATTCTATCAATCCATCTGTCTATCTATCTATATATCCATCTATCTATCTATCTATCTATCTATCTACATATATAAATATATATTCATGTATATATGTATATATATATATATATATATATATATATAACATCTATCTATCTATCTAATTATCTATCTAGCTATCTAGCTATCTTTTTTTCTATCTATCTATTACATTGGTGCAAAAAATAATGTCGTTTTTTGACATTTAACTTAAAGTAAAAACACGACATTACTTTTAAGCAATCTTATATCAGCCTCTCTCTCTCTCTCTCTCTCTCTCTCTCTCTCTCTCTCTCTCTCTCTCTGTATATATATATATATATATATATATATATAATATCTATGTATCTATCTATGTTTTCATCTATCTCTTTGACTACCTTTCTCTCTATGTAATCCTTCGTAAATGTGTATTCCTAAATGCACTCATTTTAGTCTATGACTTCGTCACTAATTAACTCAAACGGCCTTTCCGTATTGGACATTAATTCTTCTCACGCAAGAAATCCATTTGTCGCGACTTATCGATTCTTCAGGCACCCTCACACATTTCATGATCTTTCTGTACTAACCACTACCCTTCAACAAATAATCTCACCACACACACACACACACACACACACACACACACACACACACACACACGTATATATATATACACGTATATAAACATGAATCAAAATTCTATAAATTCTTCTTCTTTTCTTCTTCTGTGTCTTCTTCTTTGTCTTCTTCTTTGTATTCTGCTTTTCTTCTTCTTTTCTTCTTCTTTGTCTTCTTCTTTTCTTCTTCCTTTCTTCTTCTTCTTTGTCTTCTTCTTTTCTTCTTCTTTGTTTTCTTTTTTTCTTTTCTTCTTCTTTGTATTCTTCTTTTCTTCTCTGACTTCTTCTTTGTCTTCTTCTTTGTCTTCTTTCTTTTTCTTTTCTTCTTCTTTTCTTCTTCTTTGTCTTCTTCCTTTCTTCTTTTCTTCTTCTTCTTTGTCTTCTTCTTTTCTTCTTCTTTGTCTTCTTTTCTTCTTCTTTGTCTGCTTCTTCTTTTCTTCATCTTTGTCTTCTTCTTTTCTTCTTTTCTTCTTCTTCTTTGTCTTCTTCTTTTCTTCTTCTTCTTTGTCTTCTTCTTTGTCTTCTTTCTTTTTCTTTTCTTCTTCTTTTCTTCATCTTTGTCTTCTTCCTTTCTTCTTTTCTTCTTCTTCTTTGTCTTCTTCTTTTCTTCTTCTTTGTCTTCTTTTCTTCTTCTTTGTCTGCTTCTTCTTTTCTTCATCTTTGTCTTCTTCTTTTCTTCTTCTTTGTCTTCTTCTTTGCATTCTACATTGTCTTCTTCTTTTCTGCTTCTTTTTCTTCTTCTTTTCTTCTTCCTTGTCTTCTACTTTTCTTCTTCTTTTCTTTTTCTTTGTCTTCTTCTTTTCTTCTTATTTGTCTTCTTCTTTGTTTTCTTCTTTGTCTTCTTCTTTGTCTTCTTATTGTCTTCTTCTTTGTCTTCTTATTGTCTTCTTCTTTGTCTTCTTCTTTGGCTTCTTCTTTTCTTCTTCTTCTTTGTCTTCTTCTTTTCTTCTTCTTTGTCTTCTTTTCTTCTTCTTTGTCTGCTTCTTCTTTTCTTCATCTTTGTCTTGTTCTTTTCTTCTTCTTTGTCTTCTTCTTTGCATTCTACATTGTCTTCTTCTTTTCTGCTTCTTTGTCTTCTTCTTTTCTTCTTCCTTGTCTTCTACTTTTCTTCTTCTTTTCTTTTTCTTTGTCTTCTTCTTTTCTTCTTATTTGTCTTCTTCTTTGTTTTCTTCTTTGTCTTCTTCTTTGTCTTCTTATTGTCTTCTTCTTTGTCTTCTTATTGTCTTCTTCTTTGTCTTCTTCTTTGTCTTGTTCTTTTCTTCTTCTTCTTTGTCTTCTTCTTTTCTTCTTCTTTGTCTTCTTTTCTTCTTCTTTGTCTGCTTCTTCTTTTCTTCATCTTTGTCTTTTTCTTTTCTTCTTCTTTGTCTTCTTCTTTGTCTTCTACATTGTCTTCTTCTTTTCTGCTTCTTTGTCTTCTTCTTTTCTTCTTCCTTGTCTTCTTCTTTTCTTCTTCTTTTCTTTTTCTTTGTCTTCTTCTTTTCTTCTTCTTTGTCTTCTTCTTTGTCTTCTACATTGTCTTCTTCTTTTCTGCTTCTTTGTCTTCTTCTTTTCTTCTTCCTTGTCTTCTTCTTTTCTTCTTCTTTTCTTTTTCTTTGTCTTCTTCTTTTCTTCTTCTTTGTCTTCTTCTTTGTCCTCTTCTTTGTCTTCTTATTGTCTTCTTCTTTTCTTCTTCTTTGTCTTCTTCTTTGCATTCTACATTGTCTTCTTTTTTTCTGCTTCTTTGTCTTCTTCTTTTCTTCTTCCTTGTCTTCTTCTTTTCTTCTTCTTTGTCTTTTTCTTTGTCTTCTTCTTTTCTTCTTCTTTGTCTTCTTCTTTGTCTTCTTCTTTGTCTTCTTCTTTGTCTTCTTCTTTGCATTGTACATTGTCTTCTTCTTTTCTGCTTCTTTGTCTTCTTCTTTTCTTCTTCCTTGTCTTCTTCTTTTCTTCTTCTTTTCTTTTTCTTTGTCTTCTTCTTTTCTTCTTCTTTGTCTTCTTCTTTGTCTTCTTCTTTGTCTTCTTATTGTATTCTTCTTTGTCTTATTCTTTGCATTCTACATTGTCTTCTTCTTTTCTTTTTCTTTGTCTTCTTCTTTTCTTCTTCTTTGTCTTCTTCTTTGTCTTCTTCTTTGTTTTCTTATTGTCTTCTTCTTTGTCTTATTCTTTGTTTTCTTATTGTCTTCTTCTTTGTCTTCTTCTTTTTCTTCTTATTGTCTTCTTCTTTGTCTTCTACTTTGTCTTCTTTTCTTCTTCTTTGTCTTCTCGTTTTCTTCTTCTTTGTCTTCTTCTTTGTCTTCTTCTTAGTCTTCTGCTTTGTCTTCTTTTTTCTTTCTCTATGTATTCTTCTTTTTCTTTTTCTTTTCTTCTTCTTTGTCTTCGTCTTTGTCTTCTTCTTTTCTTCTTCTTTGTCTTCTTCTTTTCTCCTTCTTTGTCTTCTTGTTTTGTTCTTGTTTTCTTCTTCATTGTGTTCTTCATTTCTTCTTCTTTGCCTTCTTCTTTGTCTTCTTCTTAGTCTTCTGCTTTGTCTTCTTTTTTTCTTTTTCTTTGTCTTCTTCTTTGTCTTCTTCTTTTCTTCTTCTTTGTCTTCTTCTTTGTCTTCTTCTTTTCTTCATCTTTGTCTTCTTCTTTGTCTTCTTCTTTGCCTTCCTTTTTTTCTTTTTCTTTGTCTTCTTCTTTGTCTTCTTCTTTGTCTTCTTCTTTTCTTTTTTATTGTCTTCTTCTTTGTCTTCTTCTTTGTCTTCTTCTTTACTTCTTCTTTGTCTTCTTCTTTGTCTTCTTATTGTCTTCTTCTTTGTCTTCTTCTTTGTCTTCTACATTGTCTTCTTCTTTTCTTCTTCTTTGTCTTCTTCTTTGTCTTCTTCTTTGTCTTCTTCTTTTCTTCTTCTTTGTCTTCTTCTTTGTCTTCTTCTTTGTCTTCTTCTTTGTCTTCTTCTTTTCTTCTTCTTTTCTTCTTCTTTTCTTCTTCTTTGTCTTCTTTTTTGTCTTCTTCTTTGTCTTCTTCTTTGTCTTCTTTTTTTCTTTTTCTTTGTCTTCTTCTTTGTCTTCTGTTCTTTTTCTTTGTCTTATGCTTTGTCTTATTTTTTCCCTTCTTTGTCTTTCTCTTTTCTTCTTCTTTGTCTTCTTCTTTGCATTCTTCTTTTGATCTTGTTTGTCTTCTTCTTTGTCTTCTTTTTTTCTTCTTCTTTTCTTCTTCTTTGTCTTCTGCTTTGTCTTCTTTTTTTCTTTTTCTTTGTCTTCTTCTTTGTCTTCTTCTTTTCTACTTCTTTGTCTTCTTCTTTGTCTTCTTCTTGTCTTCTTCTTTTCTTCTTCTTTGTCTTCTTCTTTGTCTTCTTCCTTTCTGATTCTTTGTCTTCTTCTTTGTCTTCTCCTTTTCTTCTTCTTTGTCTTCTTCTTTGTTTTCTGCTTTGTCTTCTTTTTTTCTTTTTTTTGTCTTCTTCCTTAACTTCTTCTTTGTCTTCTTCTTTTTTTCTTTTTCTTTGTCTTCTTCTTTGTCTTTTCTATGTCTTCTTCTTTTCTTTTTCTTTGTCCTATTCTTTGTCTTCTTATTGTCTCCTTCCTTTCTTCTTCTTTTCTACTTCTTTGTCTTCTTCTTTGTCTTCTTTTCTTCTTCTTTGTCTTCTTCTTTGTCTTGTTATTGTCTTCTTCCTTTCTTCTTCTTTGTCTTCGTTTTGTCTTCTTCTTTGTCTTCTTTTCTTCTTCTTTGTCTTCTGCTTTGTCTTCTTTTTTCCCTTCTTTGTCTTCCTCTTTTCTTCTTCTTTGTCTTCTTCTTTGTCTTCTTCTTTGTCTTCTTCTTTGCCTTCTTTTTTTCTTTTTCTTTGTCTGCTTCTTTGTCTTCTTCTTTGTCTTCTTCTTTTCGTTTTCTTTTTCTTCTTCTTTGTCTTCTTCTTTGTCTTCTTTTTTTCTTTTTCTTTGTCTTCTTCTTTGTCTTCTTTTTTTTCTTCTTTGTCTTCCTTTTTGTCTTCTTCTTTTCTTCTTCTTTTCGTCTACTTTGTCTTCTTCTTTGTCTTCTTCTTTTCTTCTTCTTTGTCTTCTTCTTTGTCTTCTTCTTTTCTTCTTCTTTGTCTTATTCTTTGTCTTCTTTGTCTTCTTCTTTGTCTTCTTCTTTACTTCTTCTTTGTCTTCTTCTTTTCTTCTTCTTTGTCTTCTTTTTTGTCTTCTTCTTTACTTCTTCTTTTCTTCTTGTTTGTCTTTGCTTTTGTCTTCTTCTTTGTCTTGTTATTGTCTTCTTCTTTGTCTTCTTCTTTGTCTTCTACTTTGTCTTCTTCTTTTCTTTTTCTTTGTCTTCTTCTTTTTCTTCTTCTTTGTCTTCTTCTTTTCTTCTCCTTTGTCTTCTTCTTTGTCTTCTTCTTTGTCTTCTTCTTTTTTTCTTCTTTGTCTTCTTCTTTGTCTTCTTCTTTTCTTCTTCTTTTCTTCTTCTTTGTCTTCTTTTTTGTCTTCTTCTTTGTCTTTTTCTTTGTCTTCTTCTTTGCCTTCTTTTTTTCTTTTTCTTTGTCTGCTTCTTTGTCTTCTTCTTTGTCTTCTTCTTTTCGTTTTCTTTTTCTTCTTCTTTGTCTTCTTCTTTGTCTTCTTTTTTTCTTTTTCTTTGTCTGCTTCTTTGTCTTCTTCTTTGTCTTCTTTTTTTCTTTTTCTTTGTCTTCTTCTTTGTCTTCTTCTTTTCTTCTTCTTTTCTGCTTCTTTGTCTTCTTCTTTTCTTCTTCTTTGTCTTCTGCTTTGTCTTCTTCTTTTCTGATTCTTTGTCTTCTTCTTTGTCTTCTCCTTTTCTTGTTCTTTGTCTTGTTCTTTGTCTTCTGCTTTGTCTTCTTTTTTTCTTTTTTTTGTCTTCTTCCTTAACTTCTTCTTTGTCTTCTTCTTTTTTTTCTTTTTCTTTGTCTTCTTCTTTGTCTTTTCTATCTCTTCTTCTTTTCTTTTTCTTTGTCCTCTTCTTTGTCTTCTTATTGTCTCCTTCCTTTCTTCTTCTTTTCTACTTCTTTGTCTTCTTCTTTGTCTTCTTTTCTTCTTCTTTGTCTTCTTCTTTGTCTTGTTATTTTCTTCTTCCTTTCTTCTTCTTTGTCTTCGTTTTGTCTTCTTCTTTGTCTTCTTTTCTTCTTCTTTGTCTTATGCTTTGTCTTATTTTTTCCCTTCTTTGTCTTCCTCTTTTCTTCTTCTTTGTCTTCTTCTTGGCATTCTTCTTTTCTTCTTCTTTGTCTTCTTCTTTGTCTTCTTCTTTTCTTCTCCTTTGTCTTCCTCTTTGTCTTCTTCTTTTTTTCTTCTTTGTCTTCTTCTTTGTCTTCTTCCTTTCTTCTGCTTTGTCTTCTTCTTTGCTTCTTCTTTGTCTTTTTCTTTGCTTCTTCTTTGTCTTCTTCTTTGTCTTCTTCTTTGCTTCTTCTTTGTCTTCTTCTTTGCTTCTTCTTTGTCTTCTTCTTTGTCTTCTTCTTTGCTTCTTCTTTGTCTTCTTCTTTGTCTTCTTCTTTGTCTTCTTCTTTGTCTTCTTTGCTTCTTCTTTGTCTTCTTCTTTTTCTTCTTCTTTGTCTTCTTCTTTGTCTTCTTCTTTGTCTTCTTCTTTGCTTCTTCTTTGTCTTCTTCTTTGTCTTCTTCTTTTTCTTCTTCTTTGTCTTCTTCTTTGTCTTCTTCTTTGCTTCTTCTTTGTCTTATTCTTTGCTTCTTCTTTGTCTTCTTCTTTGTCTTCTTCTTTGCTTCTTCTTTGTCTTCTTCTTTGTCTTCTTCTTTGTCTTCTTCTTTGCTTCTTCTTTGTCTTCTTCTTTGTTTTCTTCTTTGTCTTCTTCTTTGTCTTCTTCTTTTCTTCTTCTTTGTCTTCTTCTTTGTCTTCTTCTTTGCTTCTTCTTTGTCTTTTTCTTTTCTTTTTCTTTGTCTTCTTCTTTGTCTTCTTCTTAGTCTTCTTCTTTGTCTGCTTCTTTACTTCTTCTTTGTCTTCTTCTTTGTCTTCTTCTTTTCTTCTTATCTGTCGTCTTCTATTCTTCTTATTCTTTGTCTTCTTCTTTGTCTTCTTCTTTTCTGCTTCTTTCTCTTATACTTTGGCTTCTTCGTTTCTGCTTCTTTGTCTTCTTATGTGTCTTCTTCTTTTCTTCTTCTTTGTCTTCTTCTTTGTCTTATTCTTTGTCTTCTTCTTTGTCTTATTCTTTGTCTCCTTCTTTGTCTTCTTTTCTTCGTCTTCTGGGGAAAGAAAGTCTTAAAAATAGCCCTAAAAAAACCATAAAAACCTTCACCAAAAACCAGTCTTTGAAAATAACTTTGACCGGACACTTTGAACACTTAGAGTTGGAGTCAGAATGTCTGAGGCCACGCATCACTCTGAAAAACATATTTAATATCAGCGGAGGTAACTCTACAAACTCCCATTTTAAAGAAAAACTTTTTACGAAAACATCTGAAAAGAGCACACCCTAAGCTCGAAACGCGTTATAAAAATATTTTAAAATAAAAATATGATGAAAAAATACCACAATTGTTTATGGCTACACACTTTTAAATATACATTTTTTCTCTCGTTGGAACTACACTACCATCACTTTAAATATATATATATATATATATATATATATATATATATATATATATATATATATATATATATACTTGTTTATTGTTATATAAACATGCTCACATCCCGCTGCTACAAATTGCCACTTGTTTCAATCAAACAACAGATATCATCAGGCAGCGACTTGACTATTCAAATGTTCAATGAATAAATTATTATTATTATTATTATTCATTGAACATTTTAATAGTCAAGTCGCTGCCTAATGATATCTGTTGTTTGATTGAAACAAGTGGCTATTTGTAGCAGCGGGATGTGAGCATGTTTATATAACAATAACAATAAATAAGTATTATCAGCTCTTTTTATTGAGCACTATCTAACAACCTCGTTGAATTCACTAGCCCATTACTTTTGAATAAAAAAACCCGAATCCATACATATATATATGTATATATATATATGTGTGTATATATATATATATATATATATATATATATATATATATATATACTTTACATATGTAGATGTATAATTTACAGCGATTAAATTTATATTCTTATAACAAGCTCTGTTCTATATTTATTTATTGAGCTTTTTCATCTGGTTAAAAGTATCCTATAAATATTAGTATATTAATATTCCATTTCAGTTTAAAGTATTAACCAATTATTAAACTTAACTATGAACATTTCAACATACATTTACATACATATATATGAAATTAGTTCCAAAAGTAGTGTCTCCAATTTTTTAAAACTTAAAATGTTGAAGGGCTACGCAGACGTGAACAGGACTATTGAAACGAACGACTTTTTTTTTACACAGTTAACACTATTGGAATAAGAGTTTCAGCCGAACCTACTAGCTCGTTTTACAAATTTCGATTGCATACGTTTTGTCTGAAATTTGCAAACGATAGGCTCAGTTGTTACGGAACCTATAAGAAAGGAACTCTCTCTCTCTCTCTCTCTCTCTCTCTCTCTCTCTCTCTCTCTCTCACACACACACACACAGACACACACACAGACACACACACACACACAAAGTGACTTTTATATAATAATGAAGATGGAGATGTAAATGTATATGTAATTATATGTGTGTATGTGTACATATGGGTATATATATATATATATATATATATAGATATATAGATATATAGATATATAGATATATAATTTGAGGTTGCTATTTTACAAAGGTAGGGTAACCAGTGAAATATAACGAGGTTCATACAAGAGTGCTCAATACAGAACAGAAGTAGAGCAGGTTACATTTGTCTTTAAATAAGCAGTAGTTTGTTGCTGCACCGAAACATGCTCATGACTGTGTAGCAACAAACTACTGCTTATGTAAGGATAAATATATATATATATATATATATATATATATATATATATATATATATATATAAATATATTATAATTAGATTATTATAAAATGATGTTCTCGAGAAATATACATCTTTGCAAGTAATTATTCTCGGAGTTAATTGGCTTTCTTATTGGAAAATAAGATAATTATAATCATTTATAGTATTAAGTGTAGCAAATGTTTTTGTTGCTCAGAAAATGAAAATATTTTATTTCTCCCAAGCATACCTTGCCACATCTGGACTCGTGAATTTACCACTTAGATTTCACTCATAGACAGGGTTCGAAAAAGAGCCTCAAATTTAATAGATCCTGCCTTATCTGCAAAAAATGAACCACTGTCCCATCACCGCAATGCTGCACCCCTGTGCTTGCTTTACAACTTCTTTAATGGGATATATACTGATGAACGCATAACACTTGTGCCCCCTCGGTGTACATGATCCCGACTAGTTCGAGAAGCAGCAAAACTCGACCCAGTCATTGTTGAGCTTAAAATGTAATATGAACAAATCTTGCAGCTCAACTCCCCGCAGTTCCCTGTTTGGTACGATATTACGTTCGACGTGGGGATATGTTTTATTTAGAGCAAAAATGAGTATTAAAAAACACTGACATGAAACGAGCCAACATCTTAAATGCCGTTGGATATAAACAAGTGAAGCATGCGTGCTTTCCCGTGGGTGCACAATGAACCAGGCATAAAAATGACTAAGTTCAGCATTTACCTTTCCCCGATTTACCCCAAAAGTCCACAGGAGACTCAAACTCTTGTAAAAATCAACAAACGGTGCAGTTCTTGGCCTGAACATATGTAAATTTGAGATCTGCACCATGCAAAAAAAGAAATGACCGAGTTCATCATTTACTTATTTATTTATTTTAATTTTTTTCTGATACATCTGCCTTACTTTTAATGCTAGGTTTAGTTTTTTTTTTTTTTTTTTACAAAGGCGTCACCACATTATCAAGGCCCAGAGGCCACTCAAGGATAAGGGTTAAAGAGTGTACAGTAGAAATTGGTCAATATAGTAATCATTAGTAATGAAAATTTGGTAAATTTAATAACTTATATGGAACGGCTCATCAAGTACTTATTTACTTTAGACTTGAACACAACCATATTGTAGTCAGCCGGAAAGCAGGAAAACGGAAGACAATTCCACAGGCGTGCAGTTCTAAGAAAGAAGCTTTGTTCATGGAATCTACGTTTAGGTTTAGGCACAGATAAAGAGTGGGGGAAATTATTGATAGTGTTTACAGCTAGACGAGTGTTTCTTGTGAAAGTTTGGCGAGGGGGGACCATAGTTATGGTGTCTTTTAGATTTAATAAAAACCCTTCAAAAAATGTCTGACGAGGAGACCTTGCTTATTAAAAAACTATATGTAATTATTGTTCGTAACTGGATGTTTACCACAATAAAAAGCATTGTTTTCCGAAACGATCGTACAGATAATTGATTTTGTTGTTGTTCCTTCTTATGAAACGGATGTTTAATTTGGTTGAAATTTAATTGTTCAAATTTTAAATTATAAATCACATTACTTAATATTGAATTAGCTCTAGGATATCTACCTATCGAGCTTATTATATATATAAATTACAACGAGCACTTTCTCTTTCCCGTATTTCAATTACACTAGTAATTTCACTGTTACATTGAAATACACTCGGCTCTTTAGACTATTGCTCTAATCTCCTTTAAATTTATATATATATATATATATATATATATATATATATATATATAATTTTCAGAATGTGAGAGTGTATATATAATTATCTCCACAGCCATAAGAACGCTGCAGCCAACAAGAGTCACGTCAGCCAACGAACCGGAAGTCTATAACTCGAGTTCGCCCTCATTTTGGGCTCATCAATCAGGGATATCCGCACCCGGGATTTGTAAATCCAAGCATCCTGGATGCGACGCAAGCACTCTACCAACTGAGCAAACGCCCCGTACACAAGAAATTCTATTTACCAACAAATATCAAGCAAGCTCTGGAATAGACCTACTTTATCTCGACAAGAAGCGTGGTCATCCAACCAGTTGAACCACGAGCCGATGTCTCACAAGTAGGGATTTTGAACTCGAAAGGACGACGCCATCCAGCAGAGCTAACCTAACGAATCACTTTTGTTATAGAATTTTCAGAATGTGAGAGATTATATATAATTATTTCCACAGCCCAAACAACGCCGCAGCCTACAATAGCCACGCTAGCCAATTTAAAGTCTTTAGATAGAGATTCGTTGAGTATATAGGTTGAGAAGTGTTCTCACACACACATTCTCACTTTTATAGATATAGAGACATTGTTATTATCGGCGATTATGATGGATGGCTGGTTGTAAGGGTCGGGGGGGGGCTTGATTATTTTCGAGCCCAAATAGCCAACCAACTCCAGATATCAATTTTGGGTAGTTGTTGTATAACAATCTGTGATCACATAAAACATCCCCATTGAATTGCCTTGTTACTATACCTATGCCCCAGCTAGCTAATTTTCTCGCCAGTTTTGTTTCAATGGTTTGACAATCCAATCCCATCTCAGTGCGACTGGATTTCACTTACCTGTGCTTCTTGTCACGTGATTTTTTACATATCCAACATTTATCTTATTTAGGAGCAGATTTTTTTTCCGTTAAGAACAAGTAGGTTTGGACCTTATGCAATCGATCCTTGTTTTCCCATATTTAGCCTGGCTATTTGTTGACACATTAGTGGGCGGAAAAAGAATATAAATATTGCTATAAATAATCCTCTCCGTGAGTCCGAATATTCAAATCCAAGAAAACATTGATTAGCTTTTCCTCTTTCAACAACGTCGATTGAAACGTAAAAGTGTTGTTTTTTTTTGTGATTTTACGCTGAGGACGTTTACCGGCAGATTCAACAATAATGTTCTTTTTTACTTGTCTCCCCACGAGGGCAGAGTTAGGCACCTACGTCGTTTTCTTTTAATGTGAAAAAATGAATAAAAATATAAATTGCTTCAGTCGTGAATGAATTTCTCCTTCACTGACCGAGAACAAAAAATTGAAATGCAGTATCAGAACAGATACCACACTTTGATCTTGGCTTGAAAATGTTGCACAAACAATGTTGAAACATATAATCTTGAACCAGGCAATGTGTATAATTATATAAAAGGAACATTATCTGTGTGTATATGATTTTGTTCCCTATGGACTCGAAAACGGCTGGGCAAGTTTTAAGACATTTGATGCGAAGGTACTTTTTTATTCGGGAGTGTTCTTAGATAGGTTTTTAAGCGGGATATCGTCGATAAGTATCGATAGTCGATAATCGAAATAATCCGAAGGAACAAGCGATTTGAACCAAATTTAACACCTTAAACAGCCTAACATCACAAGTGCATTCGAGAAGTTTTATACAAGACGAGCCGAAAAACTCGCCATATAAAGATAAACAGTAAGATCTTTGATATGACAGGAGCACTTTGAATTTAAGTTTTAATTGAAAAAGTCAAGTATCATGGTTCAATTGTGCTTTAAACAAAAACGTGCCCCTGTCACACCAACGGATTATTTCCATTAACGATTATCGGTACTTATCGGAAACATTCCCGTACAAAATCTATCCGAGAACACATTTTTTCGAGTTCATAGGGAATGAATTTAGACACGCACAAACAATGTTCGTTTAATATAGTAGTAACCTTTTAGTATATATATATATATATATATATATATATATATATATATATATATATATATATATATATATATATATCTTTGCAGTTTCCTAGATGTAAATTAAATCACATTTTTTTTTTTTTTTAGATAATGACGCACAGTGTTATTATCGTACTCTACGAGCAAATATACCCGCGCTTTACACGGGACTTTACTGTACATTCGAGTGTTTGCTTGGCGGGTACCCGAGCATATAGCAAAGACTCGACCATCACTTTTGATTTTGACTTTGATAAATTGTGTGAACCTGGTTCGTTGACCATCATCATGTCAGCTTTGTATAATGATATGTGGTATGGCCTGTAGGAGAGTATATATATATATATATATATATATATATATATATATATATATATATATATATATATATATAGGCTATGACATTGACCTTTACCTTGGAAAATGGTGTGCACCATTCCTAGGTAGGGGACAACTATCATGTAAGGTTTGGTCATGATCGGTCGAGTTGTGTAGCCTAAAAGAGAGTTGAACACACAAACACACACACACACCCTACGACTTTATATATATATATATATATATATATATGTATATATATATATTGTGATAAAACGAAACAGTACTGTCTGTGGATGACATATATATATATATATATATATATATATATATATATATATATATACGTTTTATTTTTATTACCGTATCTTTCTGTTAAGTTACATTATTGTTTCAGCTACTCGGCCGTTTTCTTGGCGATCTGTAGCTTCCTCAGACTTTTACAGAAATGTTCGCTATTTTGGGATGAAAGAATAGCGAACATTTTTGTAAAAGTCTGAGGAAGCTACATACGGCCAAGAAAACGGCCGAGTAGCTGAAACAATAATGTAACTTAACAGAAAGATGCGGTAATAAAAAATAAAACGCACATTTGCTCTACAACAGTATTGAGAACTTTCTACATTTTTTTTAATTGCCATTTCCACTATATATATATATATATATATATATATATATATATATATATATATATATATTTGTCATCCACATACAGTACTGTTTCGGTTTATCACAACTCATCAGTGGGGCTAGACATACTCCTTTCCAGACCGTGGACCGAACCTACAACCGTTGAGTTGACAGTCAGCTGTTCTACCCATCGGGTCACGAATCAGTGCTATAAACATTTCTTCTGGGGTGTGTATTAAATCCACACCCGCCCGTCAAGTACAGTGCTCAAACCTTAAGTGTATTTACAAACAAATTAATAGTGGGAGTCGCTTTGTTGCTTGAATACGCGTCGGGTGAAAATATATTTACAAAGTGCTCAACCCAAAGAGGGGGGTGCTTTTATTTGTCATCGACATACAGCACTGTTTCGTTGTATCGCAGTTCATCAGTGCGGCTAGGCATACACCTTTATATATATATATATATATATATATATATATATATATATATATATATATAGATATGATTGTTGAGCTGGATTAAATCCGACGATATGAAATATAATGGAGGTGGAAGGACCTGGATACTCAACGTTTCGCCCGATTTATATATATATATATATATATATATATATATATATATATATATATATAAGCGAGATAAAACACTGATAGAATTCAGATGATAAATCCTGATAGATATTACTTGAAGTAATACTTTCAAGGTGATCCTAGCCAAAAAGGAAAAGCTCAATATTTAAGAATAGAGCAATATCTAAGTTTCGTGGTTAAATTTTAAATTCTGGTAAAAAAAACATGTAGAGACCTATATTCGATTTAAGACTTTATTGTTTGACAAAGGGAATATATAGAAGGGGTTATTTTAATTTCATTTAATCCATGGATTTAATTTAATCCATGGATTTTCAACAATGGTTCATATCACTAGAGGAAATGAAATGTGGTTAGCAAAATGTTCAGCTGCGAATGGACGCTAATTTTGCTTTTACGCACAATTATTGAAAATAGTTTTTTGAGTGGTTGTGGATAATTGTATGGAAAAAATTATACCAAAAGAGAAGTTGATAGAACCTGCGTAATCCATTATCGGAACGAGTCTAATGTCGTTCGGGGTTATAAATCCAGGTAGCAGAAAATAGGCCCAGGGGAGAGAGTAATACTCACACCGCTTTTTAAAATCTTTTTTCCCTGATTTATGGTTTCTGCTTTTTCCATAATACAATAGAAATTAAAAAATTTAAAAAAAAAAACGCGAAAACGCGATTACTATTATTGTTTTCCTTTTGCTTTTTTTTTCGTTAGTGTAAGACACAATCTGCGAGACTAATCGGATTTTACTTCTAACCGTGAAATCTAATTATGACCTTTTCAACTCCACATTTATTTTTACACAAAGATTACAACGCAACGATATCGTAAATTCACTTGCATTACACTTAAATTAAAATAAAAAGAAATGAATTCATTTAGAAACTAAACCAAAACAAACTTCACTGCGGAATTGATATTTGACCTAATTCAGTTTTTAGTTAATTCATCACGTTGTTTTTTTTTATTTTTTTTCCCTTCAAACATTTTTGGGATTTTTCAAACACACTGGCACATCCGGACCGTTCGTATTGCATCACGTTCATTTTTTTAATTGTATTTTTACACGATTTTTAAAAAATAGTTTTTACATTGTTTGTTTTTATAATATTTAAACAGGGTATGACTTCGCTTTCTTTTCATTTTACCACCTACTTTGAAAGTAGCAATAATGTGCTGAAATGTTTAGCATAACCAGTATACGACTGGTTTTACTAACATTGCCTTTTATCATCCTTATTTTTAATCGAGTTTTTTATCGCTCGTAAATGTATATTTTAATCGACTTTTCATTGACTCTTTTTATCATTCGTAACTATATATTTCACTTCTATTTTTAATATTTTATCTCCACCTGATGATGATTCAAGAAAGAATCGAAAGCGCTCGTGTGAACCATGGAACATTTGTAAATATCTTGCATCTTGAAGTTAAAAAAATCTTACGAAAGATCGAAAAAATGAATATAAGAATCATTAAGCAAGGTATCTCTGTTGTTTTTAATAATGTTTGCCTGAATGAAGGACTGCTGCCTAAATACACTAATATATATATATATATATATATATATATATATATATATATATATTTATATATATATATATATATCTGTGTGTTACAATGTTTAGTCTTATTCTTGGTTATGTGACTACGCTTATCTGATGATTGGATATCAAAGACATTTAAAGTAAAAAATACAACAAATGATGCCACCGTTTCAAGTCGCGTGTAAATTTCAAAAGGAAGTAATAACAATCATTTGTTTTTTCTTAAATACATCTCATATGGAAATTCGATTTTAACGTCTGTTATCGATTACAAAAAGAGTTTAATAAAACGATATTTGATTATTTTATTTAATTATTGTGTAATCGATATTTATAAATAACATGGACAACTTTCATGTACATTTATGATAATTGAATAATTGTTTAAAATTGAACCAAACGTTCCACATACACACACACACATACACACACACAAACACACACACACACACACACACACACACACACATATATATATATATATATATATATATATATATATATATATTTCATGATTTTCTTGGGGGTACAATACTTTATTAAGGCAATCATGAAGGGAAGACGTATTCCTTCGGAATTCATTTTATATAAAAAAAAAAGACCGAGGAGAAAAAGGAAAATGAATAGCGACTAAAAAATAAAAGTAGGGGAAAAATCAAAACGAGTCAATTGACATGTTTCGCCCTCACTCATCAAAATTGGAATCGAGGGATTTACTTTTTAGTAATTTGTTTTCCTTAATAATAAAATCATAAAAAGAGACGGGAGCAACAGCAATCGTAAAATTCAACAGCCTCTAAAATTCATCCCCATACGATTGCTTTTTCTCCTCGGTCTTTTTTATATATAAAATGAATCCCGAAGGAATACGTCTTCCCTTCATGATTGCCTTATATATATATATATATATATATATATATATATATATATATATATATATATATATATATATATATGAACTAGTAGTTAATAAACATGTTGAAAAACACTTTGAGAAAGAGTTAAAAGAAGGACAAAATAAATGGATAGTCCTTAATCTTTCTCATTATAAGGGAGGATTAAGCAAAATGCGGGATCGGATTTTGCTTGGAAAAGTATTTGATGAAACAACAAGTAAGTCATAGACCATACTTGGTAACAGATAGTAAAGGAGAAGGAATTTGGCGAAGAAAAAGGTGGGTGATTTCACGTGAATGGATAGTCTGGTGAAGGGTAAAATAGCCAATAATGGTAATTATATATATATATATATATATATATATATATATATATATATATATATACTAGCAAAAGTACCTGTCGTATCCTGGGTTTAAAAACAGTCTACAGAAAATGGACTCTGATTTATGAAAGTATGATAGGTTATGAAAAGGAAAGCATGCAAAGAGATAGCTTCGAATTGTGGGGTATCAAAATCAAAACAAAATATGATGAAAGTAAAAATAAAATAGATAAACCCTATAATTTATTATACCATACCTGTTCACAGTGAAATACTTATCACAATATTCTGTGGATCTATATTAAAATACCTTGTTTAACTTTGTGACATATTTCCATTCGATGGAGGTCAGGCGCGAACGAACACCCCATAATGTTATTATACAATATTTCTTCAAACTGAAACATAATTATCAAAGTATACTTTCGCAGATAGATATGAGAAGTCTTTATTAAAGTGTGTGCCTATTTCCATTCTATGAAGGCCAGGCGCGAACGCAGGCACCACAATTTTATTATACCATCCCTATTTAAGTTAAAACATACTTATCAAAGTATTATTATGTACATCTATATAAAAAACACTTGTAAACGTTTTTTTCTTAATTTTTTATTTCCATACGCAGACCCCACAATTTTATTGAATCATCATTATGCAAGATCAAACATACCCATTCCTGTGTCTCGATACATCTTCTATCATTATATGTGATCAGTTTTCTATAATAGTCAACCATATAGGAGCCTATTCGTGACCAGACATACACAGACGTTCAACTTTATATATATATATATATATATATATATATATATATATATATATATATATATATATATATATAATTTCTGCAAATATATGAAAATTTAACTTCGCAGAATCCAGAATCTTCCGTGGTCCTGTCATATCAATATGAGCTTACTCTTGATTTTATGGGCCGTGCCTTTGTCTTGTGCGGTAATAAAACTTCTCAAATACATTTTTGATGTTAGGCTTTGTAAGGTGTTTACTTTGGTCAAAATCGCCTGTTCCTTCTTTCATCGGATTTTTACGATTATCTATTATCGATATTTATCGAAGACATTCCGATACAAAATCTATTTAAGAACACTGCCAGCTACATAACGTACCTTTGTATGAAATTTTATATTAATTGGCCGAACCGTTTCGAAGGCAATAAGGAACGAATTCACACACACAAATACACAAAGTCGTTTTTCGTATTATTTGGATTCATTTGACTACTGTTTGAGTGAAATTTTCACAACGTTGCGATCGATGTAACCTTTGACCTTCTTCATATGTACCTTGTCAAACTCGGGAATGTTTCTGTCGAACTCGGGAATTTGAACGGAATTTATTTACTTCACGGGGGTAGCATGATCTAGTTCCGTCAGCCATGGCTGGATAGGAGTCCTAAGTAATTCGCAGATTATGGCTGAACCAATCATGCTACCACCGTAAAGTAAATAAAGGGTTTCGCTCGAAATTCCGTCCAAATTCCCGAGTTCAACAGAAACATTCTCGAGTTCGACAATAAATTAAATAATTCGGAGGTTATATCGACCGAAACGTTGTGAAAATAACAGTCGAGATGAGAAAAGTAGTCCGATAGATCCAAATAATATGAATAATCAATCCTAATCTCAAAAGTTCATGAACGTCAAAGTCGTTTTTATATAATAGTAAAGATGTGCATTTGCATCCACACTCTCTTCTACCGCTCTTTATTTATGTCTTTGTCGTTCAATCTATTTTTCTTACCCTCTCTCTTTTTCTTTCTCCTCATTTCTCTCTATCTCTTTTTAATTCAGCATTTTCCCCCTTTCCCCCTTTCTTTTTCTCTCCCATTCAATATTTCCCTCTCATTTCTTTACAGTGACTCATCCTTTTCCCTCCTTTCCTCGCCTCCTGTTCCGATCTACATTTTTATTCCAGTCTTTCAGTGCTTTTCTCACTATTTCCCTTCCTCCCCTTCCCTCTCTCTCTCTCTCTCTCTCTCTCTCTCTCTCTCTGTTGTTCATCTATTTAATTCTCTATTTTGAAATATTTCTCTCTTTCTATAAGATTTCGCAACTTTTATCCCCCTTTATCCTCATTCTGTTTTCATTTTCTGAAACTCCTCTTCACCCTAAACAATACATATTACCACTTATTGGAATCATGCCTGTAGACGATTATATTGTGAGTTGAGCCGCGTGAGGCCTGTTTCTCTTACATATAAATGTTTGAAGCAAGAAACAATTTTGGGTCCAAATATTTGAAATTTTACATAAAGGGCATTCAGACATGCAGCAAGCTTTTTAATCAGTTTTGGAGCGAAAATTTAATTGCCAATGAGTCAAAGTTGAAAGGGTTGACCTGGAGGGAATTCCAGTCTGACAGCCCGTTGGAAGAACCTATTCGAGTGGCATTCAGGTATCTAATGATGTTAACAGTGAAGGGGTGGGATTTTGCTGCTTGTCAGGTTAGTCGAGAGTGTGTACACTGAACAGGCACACGTGCCATGAATTCTTCTGAGCACATTCCATAAAAAAATACCTGCAAGAAAGACACGGATGCAATAATGCGGCGATGGGACAGGGGTGGGAGCTTAGCTGATAGTGCAATATATTTTTAATAAATAATACTCATCTCAATGAATTCCAAATGCATATGTATAATTTACAGCGGTTAAATTTATATTCTTATAACAAGCTCTGTTCTATATTTATTTATTGAGCTTTTTCATTTGGTTAAAAGTATCCTATAAATATTAGTATATTAATATTCCATTTCAGCTTAAAGTACTAACCAATTATTAAACTTAACTATGAACATTTCAACATACATTTACATACATATATATATATGAAATTAGTTCCAAAAGTAGTGGCTCCAATTTTTTAAACTTAAAATGTTGAAGGGCTACGCAGACGTGAACAGGACTATTGAAACGAACGACTTTTTTTTGTACACAGTTAACACTATTGGAATAAGAGTTTCAGTCGAACCTACTAGCTCGTTTTACAAATTTCGATTGCATACGTTTTGTCTGAAATTTGCAAGCGATAGGCTCAGTTGTTACGGAACCTATAAGAAAAGAACTCTCTCTCTCTCTCTCTCCTTCTCTCTCTCTCACACACACACACACATACACACAGACACACACAAACAGACACAAACTTACTTTTATATAATAATAAAGATGGAGATGTAAATGTATATGTAATTATATATGTGTGTGTGTACACATGGGCATATATATACATATATATATATATATATATAATATATATATATATATATACATATATATAATTTGAGGTTGCTATTTTCCAAAGGTAGAATAACCAGTGAAATATAACGAGGTTCATACAAGAGTGCCCAATACAGAAGTAGAGCAGGTTACATTTGTCTTTACATAAGCAGTAGTTTGTTGCTACACCGAAACATGCTCATGATTGTGTAGCAACAAACTACTGCTTATGTAAGGACAAATATATACATATATATATATATATATATATATATATATATATATATATATATATATTATAATTAGATTATTATAAAATGATGTTCTCGAGAAATATACATCTTTGCAAGTAATTATTCTCGGAGTTAATTGGCTTTCTTATTGGAAAGTAAGATAATTATAATCATTTATAGTATTAAGTGTCGCAACTGTTTTTGTTGCTCAGAAAATGAAAATATTTTATTTCTCCCAAGCAAGATAACAGCATACCTTGCCACATCTGGACTCGTGAATTTACCACTTAGATTTCACTCATAGACAGGGTTCGAAAAAGAGCCTCAAATTTAATAGATCCTGCCTTATCTGCCAAGAATCAACCACTGTCCCATCACCGCAATGTTGCACCCCTGTGCTTGCTTTACAACTTCTTTAATGGAATATCTACTGATAAACGTATAACACTTGTGCCCCCTCGATGTACATGATCCCGACTAGTTCGAGAAGCAGCAAAACTCCACCCAGTCATTGTTGAGATTTCTAGATCCCGGAAAACCTTATACTCTAGTTTCTTCTTTCGGACTGTTAGAGTTTGGAATTTCCTCCATATTTCCTTGTTCATCATTATTTCTGGTTGTTAAAATGTAATATGAACATATATCTTGCAGCTCAACTCCCCACAGTTCCCTGTTTGGCACGATATTACGTTCGACGTGGAGATATGTTTTATTTAGAGCAAAAAGGAGTTTTAAAAAACACTGACAAGAAACGAGCCAACATCTTACATGCCGTTGGGTATAAACAAGTGAAGCATGCGTGCTTTCCCGTGGATGCACAATGAACCAGGCATAAAAATGACTAAGTTCAGCATTTGTCTTTCCCCGATTTACCCCAAAAGTTCACAGGAGACTCAAACTCTTGTAAAAATCAACAAACGGTGCAGTTCTAGGCCTGAACATATGTAAACTATGCAAAAAAAGAAATGACCGAGTTCATCATTTACTCCTCCCATATTAAGTCCGAAAGTCCCCAAGGCCTTAACATATTTAAATTTGAGTTTAGTACCATGCAAAACTGCTAAATATGGATACATAAATTTTTTAGGACAAGCATAGTAAAATAGTGCCACAAACGAATTGCTTTTTTTTTTTATTAGCCGTAAAAGAGCCCCTGGGGCACACTCAAGAGTTATCGCGAAGTATAGACAAACAAAATTATATAGAAATCAGTTAGTTACAACTTTTTAGAAAGTTTTATAAAAATCCATGTATTCAAATTTTTTTTTTTTTTAATAAGCACAAAAGTGTCAATTTTAGATATTTTGACCGGAAAGGCACCCCTAAGAGTGGGGTGGGGGTCGCCCGAGGTTTTCCCGGAAAATCCGTTCTGTTACTTTTTTACTCATTTCATGTTTAATGTTTGAGCAAAATTTCAAGAAATTGCAAGGCGTAGTTATTGCGAAAAGTGCGGACCAACGAACGGACGAACGGAGGAACGGACGAGGATGAATTTACAGGTCCTCCCTCCTTTTGTCACGGGGACCAAAAAATGCAACAGGTTCTTTTCAACATTGATTTCACTTTATTCCACAATTACAGACCAGTTATTCTTTTCGGCGTTATAACGATACCATCATCACGGAGGATCTTCCATTCGTTACTGTGGTAAAGATCTGGACTTTATCAGTCCTCTACCGTACTGTCGCGGTTTCCAGCATGAAGAATTATCTTGCAAAACGATGCCTTTAAAGACGCGATATAATCTCAGACATGTAACAATATGTTTTTCACAGGAGGTTCACATCTACTTTATAATTTACTTCGACATATAAATCAATTAGAGAATCGGAAACAGAGCAAAATAATCTTTTTCATAGCTATGCTTTTTACTAAAGATTTCAGTGATTTTTTTTTCCACGGGCAACTTAAGAGTATGCTGACACACTGATATATCAATTTATCTATCTATCTATCTATCTATCTATATATATATATATATATCTATCTATCTATCTCTCTCTCTCTCTCTCTCTCTATATATATATATATATATATATATATATATATATATATATATATAGTCTTTGAAGTTTTTTTAACATTTGAAACTACACAAAAAATTACTTTTTATCATTCGTTAAAAAAAAAAAAAAAAAACACTTAGTCAGTAAGTCATTTAATCACCTGCAATCACTGCATAAACTCTCTCGAATTTACTATAATACCAATTTTTTATTTTTTATTTTTCAAGGGATCATCAGTTGTTTACCATGAAACACTGTTTCGGGGATTTAAAAACAAAACAGTATATTACTTCATGGCTCCCCAGCAGTGTTGATCAAACACCACCACCCTTAATCTTAGGAAGAAGACATGTTACAAAATTTTTTTTTATCCAATTTCCTATTCTTAATTGCAATTACTAACCTTTTCATAGTATAAAAATGAATTTCTTACCTGTGCGATTCATCAATTTCCACAATTAAAATGGATACATTTAATTTTTCAGTCTTGTATTTATAAGCTATGGATTAATCCATTTAACTACTTATCACTATAATTAGTAGTTTTTTATATTTACATTCTTATTTATTTAAAATTAAATATATAAAGGTTAAAAATATTTTATTTTTAACCTTTATATATTTTATATATATATATATATATATATATATATATATATATATATATATATATAAGTGAAAATGTTTGTATGTGTGTACTTGTCTGTAAATTTCTTTACCAAATTACTCTGTCAATTTTCAGTCTACAGACTCAGGATTTGGCATAAGGGTTATTGATAATTGGAAAAATATTTTGATCAGTTTACGGTCAGAAATTTGCCTGTCAAGGTATAAAAGTTCAACAATTTCACCTTCAAAATCTCTACCAAACTCCTCCGCTAATTTTGGGTCTAAACATTGCAAATTTTAGATGTAGGTTACTTGGACATAGAACAAAGGTTGTAAAATGATTTGAGCCATAAACAATAAATGCTAAGTGGTCAAAATTTTGGTCAAAGTTTTAGAAAATTTGATCTCTCAGGCAATTTTTGGTTTAAACATTAGAAATTTTTCATAAAGTGTATTCAGACATATAGCAAGATTTAAAATCAGTTTTTAGCCTAAATTTGGCTGCCAATGGGCCAAAGTTCAAAAGATTTGACCGTTTCGGTCTCTAGCAAACTACTCAGCAAATTTTACATAAAGCGTATTCAGACATGCAGCAAGCTTTTTAATCGGTTTTGGGGCGAAAATTTGCATCTACACACTTGAAATTTAGTATGTGGGACATTCAGACATTTGAAAAACTTAATCCGTTTCATTTATAGAATACGTCTGCTAATTAAAAAAAAATGGTACATGGGGGGGGGGTTCATCGGATTTATATCTGTTTGCCAAATGTTTCAGGAGTGCGCATGCGTGAATCATTTACGTGACAGATTCCTTATATTAAGAATAAGTAGCCTTGAAAACATTTTTTAAAGGCCATGTTAAGCTGGCCTAATTGTTACCGTACTTTGCCCATTGTCTTTAGGTTTTGGTTTCGATCTCAGTTCGAGGACTTTTTTTTACTCACAAGAAGTGAACTGTTTAGAAAAAAACATAATACTCGGATGTACTGTTCATAACTTTATGTGCATATATATATATATATATATATATATATATATATATATACGTATATAATTTTCAGAATGTGAGAGTGTATATATTATCATCTTCACAGCCATAAGAACGCTGCAGCCAACAAGAGTCACGTCAGCCAACGAACCGGAAGTCTATAACTCGAGTTCGCCCTCATTTTGGGCTTATCAATCAGGGATATCCGCACCCGGGATTTGTAAATCCAAGCATCCTGGATGCGAGGCAAGCACTCTACCAACTGAGCAAACGCCCTGTACACAAGAAATTCTATTTACCAACAAATATCAAGCAAGCTCTGGAATAGACCTACTTTATCTCGACAAGAAGCGTGGTCATCCAACCAGTTGAACCACGAGCCGATGTCTCACAAGTAGGGATTTTGAACTCGAAAGGACGACGCCATCCAGCAGAGCTAACCTAACGAATCACTTTTGTTATAGAATTTTCAGAATGTGAGAGATTATATATAATTATTTCCACAGCCCAAACAACGCCGCAGCCTACAATAGCCACGCTAGCCAATTTAAAGTCTTTAGATAGAGATTCGTTGAGTATATAGGTTGAGAAGTGTTCTCACACACACATTCTCACTTTTATAGATATAGAGACATTGTTATTATCGGCGATTATGATGGATGGCTGGTTGTAAGGGTCGGGGGGGGGGCTTGATTATTTTCGAGCCCAAATAGCCAACCAACTCCAGATATCAATTTTGGGTAGTTGTTGTATAACAATCTGTGATCACATAAAACATCCCCATTGAATTGCCTTGTTACTATACCTATGCCCCAGCTAGCTAATTTTCTCGCCAGTTTTGTTTCAATGGTTTGACAATCCAACCCATCTCAGTGCGACTGGATTTCACTTACATGTGTTCTTGTCACGTGACTTTTTACATATCCAACAGTTATCGTATTTAGCAGCAGATTTTTTTTACGTTAAGAACAAGTAGGTTTGGACCTTATGCAATTGATCCTTGTTTTTCCATATTTAGCCTTGCTATTTGTTGACACATTAGTGAACGGAAAAAGAATATAAATATTGCTATAAATAATCCTCTCCGTGAGTCCGAATATTCAAATCCAAGAAAACATTGATTAGCTTTTCCTCTTTCAACAACGTCGACTGAAACGTAAAAGTGTTTTTTTTTTTGTGATTTTACGCTGAGGACGTTTACCGGCAGATTCATCAATAATGTTCTTTTTTACTTGTCTCCCCACGAGGGCAGAGTTAGGCACCAACGTCGTTTTTTTTTTTAATGTGAACAAATGAACAAAAATATAAATTGCTTCAGTCGTGAATGAATTTCTCCTTCACTGACCGAGAACAAAAAATTGAAATGCAGTATCAGAACAGATACCACACTTTGATCTTGGCTTGAAAATGTTGCACAAACAATGTTGAAACATATAATCTTGAACCAGGCAATGTGTATAATTATATAAAAGGAACATTATCTGTGTGTATGTGATTTTGTTCCCTATGGACTCGAAAACGGCTGGGCAAGTTTTAAGACATTTCATGCGAAGGTACTTTTTTATTCGGGAGTGTTCTTAGATAGGTTTTTAAGCGGGATATCGTCGATAAGTATTGATAGTCGATAATCGAAATAATCCGAAGGAACAAGCGATTTGAACCAAATTTAACACCTTAAACAGCCTAACATCACAAGTGCATTCGAGAAGTTTTATACAAGACGAGCCGAAAAACTCGCCATATAAAGATAAACAGTAAGATCTTTGATATGACAGGAGCACTTTGAATTTAAGTTTTAATTGAAAAAGTCAAGTATCATGGTTCAATTGTGCTTTAAACAAAAACGTGCCCCTGTCACACCAACGGATTATTTCGATTAACGATTATCGGTACTTATCGGAAACATTCCCGTACAAAACCTATCCGAGAACACATTTTTTCGAGTTCATAGGGAATGAATTTAGACACGCACAAACAATGTTCGTTTAATATAGTAGTAACCTTTTAGTATATATATATTTAATTTACATCTAGGAAACTGCAAAGATATATATATATATATATATATATATATATATATATATATATATATCTTTGCAGTTTCCTAGATGTAAATTAAATCACATTTTTTTTTTAGATAATGACGCACAGTGTTATTATCGTACTCTACGAGCAAAGATACCCGCGCTTTACACGGGACTTTACTGTACATTCGAGTGTTTGCTTGGCGGGTACCCGAGCATATAGCAAAGACTCGACCATCACTTTTGATTTTGACTTTGATAAATTGTGTGAACCTGGTTCGTTGACCATCATCATGTCAGCTTTGTATAATGATATGTGGTATGGCCTGTAGGAGAGTATATATATATATATATATATATATATATATAGGCTATGACATTGACCTTAACCTTGAAAATAGTGTGCACCATTCCTAGGTAGGGGACAACTATCATGTAAGGTTTGGTCATGATCGGTCGAGTTGTGTAGCCTAAAAGAGAGTTGAACACACAAACACACACACACACCCTACGACTTTATATATATATATATATATATATATATATATATATATATATATATATATATTGTGATAAAACGAAACAGTACTGTCTGTGGATGACATATATATATATATATATATATATATATATATATATATATATATATGTATATATACGTTTTATTTTTATTACCGTATCTTTCTGTTAAGTTACATTATTGTTTCAGCTACTCGGCCGTTTTCTTGGCGGTCTGTAGCTTCCTCAGACTTTTACAGAAATGTTCGCTATTTTGGGATGAAAGAATAGCGAACATTTTTGTAAAAGTCTGAGGAAGCTACAGACGGCCAAGAAAACGGCCGAGTAGCTGAAACAATAATGTAACTTAACAGAAAGATACGGTAATAAAAAATAAAACGCACATTTGCTCTACAACAGTATTGAGAACTTTCTACATTTTTTTTTAATTGCCATTTCCACTATATATATATATATATATATATATATATATATATATATATATATATATATATATTTGTCATCCACATACAGTACTGCTTCGGTTTATTACAACTCAACTCATCAGTGGGGCTAGACATACTCCTTTCCCAGACCGTGGACCGAACCTACAACCGTTGAGTTGACAGTCAGCTGTTCTACCCATCGGGTCACGAATCAGTGCTATAAACATTTCTTCTGGGGTGTGTATTAAATCCACACCCGCCCGTCAAGTACAGTGCTCAAACCTTAAGTGTATTTACAAACAAATTAATAGTGGGAGTCGCTTTGTTGCTTGAATACGCGTCGGGTGAAAATATATTTACAAAGTGCTCAACCCAAAGAGGGGGGTGCTTTTATTTGTCATCGACATACAGCACTGTTTCGTTGTATCGCAGTTCATCAGTGCGGCTAGGCATACACCTTTATATATATATATAGAGATATATATATATAGATATATATATATATATATATATATATATATATATATATATATATATATATATATATATATATATATATATATATATATATATGATTGTTGAGCTGGATTAAATCCGACGATATGAAATAAAATGGAGGTGGAAGGACCTGGATACTCAACGTTTCGCCCGATTTATATATATATATATATATATATATATATATATATATATATATATATATATATATATATATATATAAGCGAGATAAAACACTGATAGAATTCAGATGATAAATCCTGATAGATATTACTTGAAGTAATACTTTCAAGGTGATCCTAGCCAAAAAGGAAAAGCTCAATATTTAAGAATAGAGCAATATCTAAGTTTCGTGGTTAAATTTTAAATTCTGGTAAAAAAAAACATGTAGAGACCTATATTCGATTTAAGACTTTATTGTTTGACAAAGGGAATATATAGAAGGGGTTATTTTAATTTCATTTAATCCATGGATTTAATTTAATCCATGGATTTTCAACAATGGTTCATATCACTAGAGGAAATGAAATGTGGTTAGCAAAATGTTCAGCTGCGAATGGACGCTAATTTTGCTTTTACGCACAATTATTGAAAATAGTTTTTTGAGTGGTTGTGGATAATTGTATGGAAAAAATTATACCAAAAGAGAAGTTGATACAACCTGCGTAATCCATTATCGGAACGAGTCTAATGTCGTTCGGGGTTATAAATCCAGGTAGCAGAAAATAGGCCCAGGGGAGAGAGTAATACTCACACCGCTTTTTAAAATCTTTTTTCCCTGATTTATGGTTTCTGCTTTTTCCATAATACAATAGAAATTTAAAAAAATTTAAAAAAAAACGCGAAAACGCGATTACTATTATTGTTTTCCTTTTGCTTTTTTTTTTCGTTAGTGTAAGACGCAATCTGCGAGACTAACCGGATTTTACTTCTAACCGTGAAATCTAATTATGACCTTTTCAACTCCACATTTATTTTTACACAAAGATTACAACGCAACGATATCGTAAATTCACTTGCATTACACTTAAATTAAAATAAAAAGAAATGAATTCATTTAGAATTCGAGAAAACAACAACAGTGTGTGATTTGACTACTGAAACTAAACCAAAACAAACTTCACTGCGGAATTGATATTTGATCTAATTCAGTTTTTAGTTAATTCATCACGTTGTTTTTTTTTAATTTTTTATTATTATTTTTTAATTTTATTTTGGCGCTGTCGCCTCAATGATTCCAGTTCGATCCCCCCCCTTCAAACTTTTTTGGGATTTTTCAAACACACTGGCACATCCGGACCGTTCGTATTGCATCACGTTCATTTTTTTAATTGTATTTTTACACGATTTTAAAAAAATAGTTTTTACATTGTTTGTTTTTATAATATTTAAACAGGGTATGACTTCGCTTTCTTTTCATTTTACCACCTACTTTGAAAGTAGCAATAATGTGCTGAAATGTTTAGCATAACCAGTATACGACTGGTTTTACTAACATTGCCTTTTATCATCCTTATTTTTAATCGAGTTTTTTATCGCTCGTAAATGTATATTTTAATCGACTTTTCATTGACTCTTTTTATCATTCGTAACTATATATTTCACTTCTATTTTTAATATTTTATCTCCACCTGATGATGATTCAAGACAGAATCGAAAGCGCTCGTGTGAACCATGGAACATTTGTAAATATCTTCGATCTTGAATATAAAAAAATCTTACGAAAGATCGAAAAAATGAATAAAAGAATCATTAAGCAAGGTATCTCTGTTGTTTTTAATAATGTTTGCCTGAATGAAGGAATGCTGCCTAAATACACTAATATATATATATATATATATATATATTTATTTATCTGTATATTACAATGTTTAGCCTTATTCTTGGTTATGTGACTACGCTTATCTGATGATTGGATATCAAAGACATTTAAAGAAAAAAAATACAACAAATGATGCCACCGTTTCAAGTCGCGTGTAAATTTCAAAAGGAAGTAATAACAAGCATTTGTTTTTTCTTACATACATCTCAAATGGAAATTCGATTTTAACGTCTGTTATCGATTACAAAAAGAGTTTAATAAAACGATATTTGATTATTTCATTTAATTATTGTGTAATCGATATTTATAAATAACATGGACAACTTTCATGTACATTTATGATAATTGAATAATTGTTTAAAATTGAACCAAACGTTCCACACGCACACATACACACACACACAAACACACACACACACACACACACACACACACACACACATATATATATATATATATATATATATATATATATATTTCATGATTTTCTTGGGGGTACAAAACTTTATTAAGGCAATCATGAAGGGAAGACGTATTCCTTCGGAATTAATTTTATATTAAAAAAATAACACCGAGGAGAAAAAGGAAAATGAATAGCGACTAAAAAATAAAAGTAGAAAAAAAAATCAAAACGAGTCAATTGACATGTTTCGCCCTCACTCATATAAATTGGAATCGAGGGATTTATTTTTTAGTAATTTGTTTTCTTTAATGATAAAATCGAAAAAAGAGACGGGAGCAACAGCAATCGTAAAATTCAACAGCCTCTAAAAGTCATCCCCATACGATTGTTTTTTCTCCTCTGTCTTTTTTTTATATATAATATGAATTCCGAAGGAATACGTCTTCCCTTCATAATTGCCTTCTCTCTCTCCCTCTCTCTCTCTTTCTCTCTCTCTCTCTCTATCTCTCTCTCTCTCTATATATATATATATATAAGAACTAGTAGTTAATAAAACATGTTGAAAAACACTTTGAGAAAGAGTTAAAAGAAGGACAAAATAAGTGGATAGTCCTTAATCTTTCTCATCAGAAGGGAGGATTAAGCAAAATGCGGGATCGGATTTTGCTTGGAAAAGTATTTGATGAAACAACAAGTAAGTCATAGACCATACTTGGTAACAGATAGCAAAGGAGAAGGAATTTAGCGAAGAAAAAGGTGGGTGATTTCACATGAATGGATAGTCTGGTGAAGGGTAAAATAGCCAATTATGGTAATTATATATATATATATATATATATATATATATATATATATATATATATATATATATGCTAGCAAAAGTACCTGTCGTTGCCTGGGTTTAAAAACAGTCTACAGAAAATGGACTCTGATTTATGAAAGTATGATAGGTTATGAAAAGGAAAGGATATAAAGAGATAGCTTCGAATTTGGGGGTATCAAAACAAAATATGATGAAAGTAAAAATAAAATAGATAAACCCTATAATTTATTATACCATACCTGTTCACAGTGAAATACTTATCACACTATTCTGTGTATCTATATTAAAATACCTTGTTTAACTTTGTGACCTATTTCCATTCGATGGAGGTCAGGTGCGAACGAACACCCCATAATGTTATTATACAATATTTCTTCAAACTGAAACATAATTATCAAAGTATACTTTCGCAGATAGATATGAGAAGTCTTTATTAAAGTGTGTGCCTATTTCCATTCTATGAAGGCCAGGCGCGAAAGCAGGCACCACAATTTTATTATACCATCCCTATTTAAGTTAAAACATACTTATCAAAGTATTCTTATGTACATCTATATAAAAAAAAAAAACACTTGTAAACGTTTTTTCTTAATTTTTTATTTCCATACGCAGACCCCACAATTTTATTGAATCATCATTATGCAAGACCAAACATACCCATTCCTGTGTCTTGATACATCTTCTATCATTATATGTGATCAGTTTTCTATAATAGTCAACCATATAGGAGCCTATTCGTGACAAGACACACACACTGACGTTCAGCTTTATATATATATATATATATATATATATATATATATATATATATATATATATATATATATATATATAATTTCTGCAAATATATGAAAATTAAACTTGTCAGAATCCAGAATCTTCCGTGGTCCTGTCATATCAATATCAGCTTACTCTTGATTGTATATGCCCTGTCTTTGGACTTGTGCGGTAATAAAACTTCTCAAATACATTTTTGATGTTAGGCTTTGTAAGGTGTTTACTTTGGTCAAAATCGCCTGCTCCTTCTTTCATCGGATTTTTTCGATTATCTATTATCGATATTTATCGAAGACATTCCGATACAAAATCTATTTAAGAACACTGCCAGCTACATAACGTACCTTTGTATGAAATTTTATATAAATTGGCCGAACCGTTTCGAAGTCAATAAGGAACGAATTCACACACACAAATACACAAAGTCGTTTTTCGTATTATTTGGATCCATTTGACTACTGTTCGAGTGAAATTTTCACAACGTTGCGATCGATGTAACCTCCGACCTTCTTCATATGTACCTTGTAAAACTTGGGAATGTTTCTGTCGAGCTCGGGAATTTGAACGGAATTTATTTACTTCACGGGGGTAGCATGCTCTTGTTCCGTCAGTCAGCCATGACTGGATAGGAGTCCTAAGTAATTCGCAGGTTATGGCTGAACCAATTGTGCTACCACCGTAAAGTAAATGAAGGGTTGCGTTCGAAATTCCGTCCAAATTCCTGAGTTCAACAGAAACATTCTCGAGTTCGACAAGATACACCTGAAATAATTCGGAGGTTATATCGACCGAAACGTTGTGAAAATAACACTCAAGATGAGAAAAGTAGTCCGATTGATCCAAATAATACGAATAACCAATTCTAATCTCAAGTCGTTTTTATATAATAGTAAAGATGTGCATTTGCATCCACACTCTCTTCTACCGCTCTTTATTTATGTCTTTGTCGTTCAATCTATTTTTCTTGCCCTCTCTCTTTTTCTTTCTCCTCATTTCTCTCTATCTCTTTTTAATTCAGCTTTTTCCCCCTTTCCCCCTTTCTTTTTCTCTCCCATTCAATATTTCCCTCTCATTTCTTTACATACTTTCCCTCCTTTCCTCGCCTCCTGTGCCGATCTACATTTTTATTCCAGTCTTTCAGTGCTTTTCTCACTATTTCCCTTCCTCCACTTCCCCCTCTCTCTCTCTCTCTCTGTTGTTCATCTATTTAATGCTCTATTTTGAAATATTTCTCTCTTTCTATAAGATTTCGCAACTTTTATCCCCCTTTATCCTCATTCTGTTTTCATTTTCTGAAACTCCTCTTCACCCTAAACAATACGTATTACCACTTATTGGAATCATGCCCGTAGACGATTATATTGTGAGTTGAGCCGCGTGAGGCCTGTTTCTCTTACATATAAATGTTTGAAGCAAGAAACAATTTTGGGTCCAAATATTTTAAATTTTACATAAAGGGCATTCAGACATGCAGCACGCTTTTTAATCAGTTTTGGAGCGAAAATTTAATTGCCAATGAGTCAAAGTTGAAAGGGTTGACCTGGAGGGAATTCCAGTCTGACAGCCCGTTGGAAGAACCTATTAGAGTGGCATTCAGGTATCTAATGATGTTAACAGTGAAGGGGTGGGATTTTGCTGCTTGTCAGGTTAGTCGAGAGTGTGTACACTGAACAGGCACACGTGCCATGAATTCTTCTGAGCACATTCCATAAAAGAATACCTGCAAGAAAGACACGGATGCAATAATGCGGCGATGGGACAGGGGTGGGAGCTTAGCTGATAGTGCAATATCTTTTAGATTGGAGACTCCTTTTCGAACCATGTCTAAGTGCGAGAGACGAGTGGTAGACGCACTAGCTAAGATGAGGAACAATACTTCAATGGACGACTAGTAGCTTTGTCTCCGTTTCCTCTTTAATTTATTTCTGTTATTATGTCTGTCTATTTCCTTTCTGTGATTCTCTTTGACTTTGACATCGTTCCAAGGGAAAAATTTCTTAGACAACTTTGCGCCATGCGTGGCACAAAAACCCAGGAATTTGCACTTCCATTTAGGAGGATGGATACTATAAACTCGGCAGCAATCTCCAATGGGCGTCAAGTCTGCTTTTGAATGCGTTTACCGTTTGTGCTTGTACAATTGCATCTGGGAGATCATTCCATGTGTTGACAACCCTCTGTGAGAAGATCCCTTTGCGGACATCTAGCCTACAGTGTTTTTTTTACGATTTTGAGGGTGTTCCCCCTGGCTGTGCTGGTTTTGGCGATCTGAAAAGATGGCTTTCTTGTATCATAGATCCCATGGATGTACTTGCAGAGATCGATCATGTCACCACGATTTCTCCTATGCTCAAGAGTGGGCAGTCTCAGGGTTCGCAATCTTTCAGAATATGGCTTGTGCTTCAGTGATGCCAGCAGCTTGGTTGCTCGACGCTGTACGTCTTTCAGATCACTGCATAAGGTCTTATGGTGCGGCTGCAGACAGAGTGGCAATACTCCAAGGTAGGACGCACAAGGCTCTTGTAGAGTTGCACAAAGACTGTATTCGAGAGGAAGTCAAAAGTGCGGCGAATGATCCCGACAACTTCATTTGCTTTTGCGATGGATGGCTTTCTTGTATCATAGATCCCATGGATTCCTTTTCAAGATGGATCTTTCTTCTTTTCTTTTCTGATCTTTCTTTTACATTCTTTCGGAGATTATAATTCCCACCTCCTTTTTCGGCTTGTTTTATGTTCTCTTCATCTTTTACTAGTCCTCTCTATTTATATTATCAAGACTAGCTGGACCTGTGGAAATTCCACAGGGGACGCATTCTTATATAATATATTAATGTTAAAATTCTGTGAATGTTCAGCGTAAATTGAGACGCTCTGATATTATTGTAGTTCTTTTGTTAAAACTGCAAAAGTAAGTATCTAAGCTAGCAGAGAGGCCCGGCGTAGCCCGGTCGTAAAGTACGCTTAAATATCATATTTTAATTCTTGCAGATTTCGTATATGTTATTATAGAGTTAATATTCTATCGATTTTTATATATTATAATGTTACGATTTCAAAAATATATATTCATATGACTTGGGTGAATCAGCTTGAATCGAAACCACAACCAAAACAAGATGAATTCTTGGTAACATCATTTATTACAAAAAATGGAAGTCCATAACAATTAAACGACAGTCACTCGGATGTAAGCGTGACACACACAATGTATAACTCGCACGTTATCCTATTAATACATTGTAACCCGGATATAAGAGACCGAAATATAAGAAAACGAATAAGAGAGAGATTTTATCTTGTCCCAAATTAGAACCTATATTAATGTACAGTGTAACCCGGATATAAGAAACCAGATGTAAGTTTAACTTGGATATAAGAGAGCTGTAGGAACTAGAGAAAACGTTTCTTATATCCGGGTTACAATATATAGAGATGTATTTCAGTGACCTCTTTAATCACTTTACGGTGGCTGGATTTTATATAACAAAGCTTGACGTAAGATACTCGAAAGATGTTCACCGGCATTATTCCTTCTTTTAAGACCACTAAAAATTTGAGAACTATTGACGGTCACTCCATTCTGTACATTCTCTCGATTTATCTCTCTTTATAAGCTTTCTCCCATTCTTTCACCATCCCACCTAATCAAGTTTCTTTTATCTTTAATTTTCACTGCCTCCAGACTCCTTGCTTCCATTCTTCATCTCTTTCATTTATTTTCTTGCCCTTTCCTCTGCCATTAACTCCAACCTCTCGTTCCTCATTCACTTTTCTCCCTATCATTTGCAGCGCTTTATTTATAATTTCTTCAACTTAATTGTAATACATCCTCTCTCATCCCACGCCAACCAGTCTCTCAATCAATCCCATAAACGCGTCAACTGTGTTCTCTGTATGTAAATTAATTTTCCAACAGCTTCTCTCACTTTTTAATTATGGAGAATTAATTGGTTGTTAAGATAGTTTTTCTTGCTTCTTTGGAATTGGTATCACCCGTTATTCCGTAAACGACCATAATTAGGAATTCACGCATTCGTCCTTATGCACTAGTGTGAACTTAATGGTCTGACATATACACGCATACTAATACACACAGGTACACCCACACACCCACCCACACACATACACACCCACACACACACGCGAATATATATATAATTATTATTATTATATATATATATATATTATTATAATATATTATTATTATAATAATTATTAAATACCTACAGACACTAGTGTTTCATTCTTTTTGGGAATCATCAGTGCAAGGTATCACGATTAACGCCAATCGAGAGACTCGAACCCCGGCAACAGAAATCATGCCTGGTTTGGAAAGTTTTTTTAGCCTTTAAAACTATATAAAAAAAACTTATTTAATTTTTATATTTTTATCATTCGTTAGAAAACTATTTAGTCAGTAAGTCATTTAATCACCTGCAATCACTGCATCAACTTACTCTCTCGGATTCACTATAGTACTAATGTATATATATATATATATATATATATATATATATATATATATATATATATATATGTATATATATGTATATATATATATATATATATATGTATATATATATATATATATATATATATATATATATATATATATATATATATAAACTGTAATTCTTGGTTTGTTACAAGTGAATAAAAACATATTTCTAAGTTACCAATTTATTTGAAATTTTCAGACAACCCATCTTTAGAGTCGAGGGATGTTTTTATGTCATTAAAATAAATTTACCTCGCGAATTATTAAAATATTAAATAAAATAAATATATTTTTTAACCGTTAGTGCGAACCTGCTTTATTGATAAAACTGAACTTCCGGTTCGATTCATTTCACAGCCACGAATTTACGAAAAAGAAGTAGATTTCATTTTCTGTTTACTCGATAAGTAAAAAAAAACAAAAACCAAACATAATTCATTTGTTTATCTTCCAAATTTTTTAAATTTACACATTTTTTTTTATTATATAAGGCAAAAAACAGTTTGTTGCTTGCTTTTTGAGTTTTTTTTTGTTTTTCGATATAAGATTGGTTGGTAAAAGTACAGTTTTTTTTACGGATTGGTAACTTGCTTAAATAATATTTGGTGCTAATGCAAAGAGTGGTCCGCGCTATTTTTTAAATCGTATTTCCAGGTTTAATTAAACTTTTATTATATGTTTTTTTATTCAATTGTAAGGTTAAAATACACCATCCCCTCCCCATGTAAAGAATGGCTTTTTAAATATTAACGTTATTATTACTATACGAATTACTCTCTGCATGAGTACTGTACTTTCACCTAACAATTTAATAAACAAAACATGGTATTTATGCAGAGAAAGTACCATAATAATATAATAATAGAATAATAACGTTATTTAGAAGCCATTCTTAACATGGGGAGGACGTTTTGTTACTATTCTATACTTTCACCTAACAATTTAATAAACAAAAGATGGTACTTATGCAGAGAAGGTAGCGTGCTGAAATAACGCTATTAAGAAAGCCATTCTTAACATAGGAAAGGGAGAGTGTTCTGTAACTATTTTATATTTTCACCTAACAATTTAATAAACAAAAGATAGTACTTATGCAGAGAAGGTACCGTACTGAAATAATAACGTTATTTAGAAAGCTAATCTTAACATGGGGAGGGAGTTTTGCATCTATTCTATACTTTCACCTAACAATTTAATAAACAAAAATAGATAGTACGTATGCATAGATAATACCGTGCTGAAATAATGTTATTTAGAAAGACATTCTTAACATGGGGATGGTATTTTGTAACTATTCTGTCCTTTCACCTAACAATTTACAAACAAAACATGGTACTTATGCAGAGAAGTTACCCCGCTGAAATTAATGACGTTATTATTTAGAAAACCATTCTTAACATGGGGATAGGGGTGTTATTTTACTATTCTGGACTTTCACTTAACAATTTAATAAACAAAAGCAGACAAGGAACAGTACTGAATCATTAACATTATTTAGAAAGCCATTCTTAACATGGGGAGGAAGGATGTTTTCTAACTATTCTGTACTTTCGGTGCTATAACAGAGAGTGATCCGTGCTATTTTTTAAATCGCATTTCCACGTTTAATTAAAGTTTTATGATATGTTTTTTATTCAATTGTAAGGTTAAAGTACAGAATAGGTACAAACCCCCTCCCCATGTTAAGAATGGCTTTTTAAATAATAACGTGATCATTCTCTGCATGAATACCGATTAACGTTTTGTTCTTTGCTTTTTTTACCGTATTTTTTTTTCAAGAAAACCTTTTTTTAACAAAGATTGAATGTGCAGGTTTTTTTTGTTTGTTTTTTTACAGAAGTTGTTTTTATATAAGAAAATATGAATGCTTATAAAGAAATTGGATACTCGTGCACTTATTGATCCGTGCTGAAATAATAACGTTATTATTTAAAAAGCCATTCTTAATATTGGGAGAAGAGGGTGTTTTGTACCTATTCTGTACTTTAACCTTACAATTGAATGAGAAAAACGGTAAATTTTTAGATTAGGTCCATCTCCACAATTTTCTTTTAAATGACGACTTTTTAAGGTTTTCGACTATGCTGAATACGGAAATCGCATTGAAATTTTGCAGAAATAAGTAGTTATCGAGATATCAAAAATTTGTATAATGCATTGAAATCTCTGGCAGCCGTCTTTTTTATACGCTTGCGCGCGTCATAAACAAATCTATGTGCGTAACAAAAATGGCCGCCAAAGAATACAATGCATAAAACAACTATCTATATCTCGATAACTTCTTATTTCTGCAAAATTTCAATGCGATTTCTGTATTCAGCATAGTCGGAAACCTTTAAAAGTCGTCATTTAAAAGAAAATTGTGGAGGTGGACCTAATCTAAAAAAAATACCAAAAAAACATGAACCTTTAATTAAGCTTTGAAATACGATTTAAAAAAAAAATAGCGCGGATCAGTAAGTGCATTAGCACCCATTAATCCACTCACGTGACCTTATTAACAAATATTATCAAAGGCAACATATGTTACTTTATTACCGAAATGGATTTTTTTTGTTTTTTTAATGCAAAATTTTTATTCGGCTCAAAAAACACAACGTTTACTGTTATATTTGAAAATTACAAATGGCGGCAGACTGTGTTAACATGGGGATAGGGGTGTTTTGTAACTATTCTGGGAATTTGGGAAAATGAGTTAAAACTAAAAAAAAAACTATACAAAATACTGTTAAAAACCACTGAATACATATCTGCCTATGTCACAGTAACATATATTGAGTGAGTTGCTGACAGTATTTTGTATAGTTTTTTAGTTTTAACACATTTTCCCAAAGTTACTGTGTTCAACAGTGTGCCGCCATTTGTATTTTTAAAATATACAGATAAACACTACATTTTTTCAAACCGATTAAACATTTTACACTAAATAAAAGCACTAAAATGGTATCCAGTTAGGTAGAAAAGTAACTTATCTTGCCTTTGATAACATTTATCTGTTATATTTATTTTTCAACAACTTTTTCGTTTCTGTGTTTAGTAATACAAACCCGTTTTATTTACTATAACGTTTAGTCAGCTCGAAGAACAGTGTTTATCAGTGTATTTGAAAAAATACAAACGGTGATGGACACTGTTGATGATGTTAAGTTTGTGAAAATGATTTAAAACTAAAAAACTATACAAAATACTATCAGAAACCCACCGAATATGTCAGCATATGTCACAATACCATATAATCAGTAGGTGTCTTACATTGTTTTGTATAGTTTTTAACTGATTTTCCCAAACTTAACGTATTCAACAGTCCGCGACCATTCGTCTTTTTCAAATACATAGATAAACACTGCGTTTTTCAGCCGATTAAACATTTTACATTAAATAAAAACACTAAAAAAGTATCCAGTTAGATAGAAACGTAATTTACCTTACCTTTGTTTTCATTTATTCGTTTTTGAACTACTTTTTCGAATCTGTGTATAGTAACACCCCCCCCTTTACCCAAATATTAATTTAAAACTCATATTTTTAATACAATAAAAAAAGAAAACTATTTAGCGTTTCAATGGTTTAGCAACTTTCGGCTTAATCCACTGAATATTGGTCGAGCCCAAGCCATGATTGATGGTCACTCCCGAAGATCCGGATCCAATTCTGCAAGAGTACCATATTTTTTTTTTTTTTTTTTTCGCCTGTTTTTTTTTTTTTACTTTTTGGAGTGAATTGCTGTACTAAGAATATAAGAAACATGCATTTCCTCTTTTTATTAGAATTTTCCATTACACGAAATTAAGCCACAGCAACGCGTGGCAGGGTACAGCTAGTATATATATATATAGGAATATATATATATATATATATATATATATATTCCATTATATATATATATATATATATATATATATATATATATATATATATATATATATATATATATATATAATGGAATCTCCCGTCGATTTCGACGTATGAAGTTCTGCCACAACAACTAAGTTGCTGGGAAATCAATACAGATGATTTGTTTATAATGGTGAAGGCTTTGTTTAGAACCAACCACATTTTGGGTATTACTGCTAATCTTTGTTGGTGCAGATGACTACCATTGGACAGAGTATACAGTAGACCGCAGGTTTTTACATCAGAGTTTTCTTCTCGTAGATGCATGTTTTAACGAAAACGGGGGTGCAACACTCCCAGTAAATTAATGCGTCCCCAGATACTAACCTGGAAATGTAAAATTTCAAATATTTGGACCAAAAATTGGCTGAGTAATTTGGTAGAGACCGTATAGGTCAATTTATTTTAAACTTTGACCCAAATTTTGACCCCCGTAACATTTATTGTTTTGTGGCGCAAATCAAAGTAAAAAGTTAATCTATGTCCAAATAACCTACATCTAAAACCGATTAAAAATATTTTCCCAAATCTCAAAACCGCATATGTCACATTTCGAGTGTTTCACTTTTAAAGATATATAGATTAAGAACAGGCACTTTTTATTCGCCACCTGCTTTTCAAATCGACCAGGAATCACACTAATTGATTCCACAAAGAAACTTGTGGAATTGTTGTAATAACCTCACGTATTCGCCCTTCAAGTTCTTTCACATTTCTTGGTTTGGTTGAGTACACTCGCTCTTCCAGCCAAACCCAGAGATAAAAATCGCAGGGCTTTAGTTAGAACTTCTGGCTGATCATTAATGTGAGCCGGGATGGTCCATCCATTTTCCAGGTGATTGCGCATTTAGCCATTCACGTACAACAACAAATGCGGAAGTGCCTAGGGAATATAATATTCACAATTCACATGTACATCCAGGATAAACGAGATGATGACGGCATGTGTTTGCAATTCTTGCCGGGAGGTGTCAACGTCTTCAAACATACAACGCCTGATATTTACAAATCATCACTCACCTGGTATTGACCAGGTCTAACGTTGCTTAAGTTCGGTAATCTAATAAGAATCGGTGCGTCAAGGTGACTATGCGGTATATTTACTTGCCTCCAAATTAGGTTTTTAATTTGAGAAAAATGCACGTCTTAAAACTAGGGCATTTTTATTGGAATAAAATTAAAAAATATCCTCAGTTTTGAATCTCGTCTTCAATTACAAAATACAAAATTGACTGGCTAAAGCATTAGAACAGATACGACACTATTTCTTCGCTTTTCTCAATTACACGTTGATAATTTTCCATCATTTTTTTACAACGGAAAAACCGATGCGTTTCTCAAATTGATCCGTTTTAAAAATATAATAATGTTGTTACGTTTTTTTCATACCTGCTTGTACCGAGTTTTAGACTTTTATGTACTAATACGTAACCGCCTTTCAAAGCCCAGAAGCCACTCGAGAATAAGGAATAATGAGTTTATCACTGGACGGTGAGACGATAATGTAAATATGGTCGAAAGTGTGTACAGCGGAATAATTTACAAAGACTGTTCGACGTGTATTTGTAAACATTAGACTTGAAAACGAGTATGTAATCAGGTGATAAGAAGCCCTGAGATAACGTGTTCCATATACGAGTAATTTTTTAAAGAAACCTGTGAAAATTATGTTTAGTTTTGAGTACACAGATGAAGAAAGTAAAAATATTTACACACGTAGCAGCTAGATGAGTTCATGTTTTGAATGTTTTACAAATAGTAAGGATTATAGATTAGGGCTCACTCAAGCATCTACCATGAAAATAACGATGGGGTAGAGAAAGACTAGCAATCTATACAGATATAAGCTTTTGCCGAAGATCAGTAAACATCTCCCACTAGACTTCTTCATATGAAGTAAATTCGTTTTGATTAAGAGTTTGTTTAGATATTAAGTTAACGTGAGCAGAAAGTTGCGTTATGGCAGGAAGTAACCTAGTAAAAAGATCCAGCTTCTCAAGTCTTCGACGTCAAAGCAAACATAATCATCACTCTTACGGAACATAGCCGGAAATTTTCCGTTGCTAACTTGCTGTTCAAGACTATGTAGAAAACCTATTAGATATTGGTCGGGCAATGCAGATAAAATTATTTATGTAAAGGTGTTTCTATTGGAAAGATTGCTAGAAAACAGAAAATAATTAAAAAATAGGTTTGACCTCTACAGTCTGGCGTAGTCTCACGTAGAGGTTACTTAAAGTGATGTGGACTTTTAAGAGAGAGTTTGAAAGACATTATCATTTTTAGTCAAGAGTCAGGAATGAGAGAAAGGAGAAATAAGAGAGAGGAAGTAGACAGAATCGGAAGCCAGAAGGAGAGAGAGACGATCTTTATATCGTCATGACTCCAAGTAAATGGAATCAGAAATGGCGATAGTCAGAATCAACGTTGCAAATTTCCAATGTGGAAACATCTGTAATAAACTTGCTGAAAGGACAAGCCGAGATTTGTTGATCATTGGAATGAATCTTCGTTGCATGTTTCCGTCAAATAAGAACAAAGACAGACCAGGTATGTTTCTCCGATTGACCCGATGTTAAAACTCAAGAGGACTGTTATTTGCCCCCTTTTATTGTAAATGTTACACGCCCGTTGTTAAAATTTAGCTGGTAATATATCAACACTGTCGTAAGTGTTATACGCGCATCAATTCAACAAACCATAAAAAAATAGATACACGAATTTGGACATATCTATCTATCTATCTATTTATCTATCTATCTATCTATCTATATATATATATATATATATATATATATATATATATATATATATATATATATATACACACATATATATATATATCTTTGGGTAGAGCACTATCGTAAATAATCTCACTCGCTACTTAATTTGGCTGAAAAAATGCGAAGCTCACGGTTTGTTTACAAACAAACGTTCGAGCACTTTACGAATGACGGACGGATGTTTATTTAAATAGATATTCGGACAGATTAGTTGCGGGCACCGCTTCCGTGGTCGAGGGGTAGAACTGCCGACGATCATCACGACGGTTCTAGGTTCCATCCTCGGCTTGAGATAGGTGCTAGTCTAGCGGCACTGATGAGTTGTGATACAACGAAACAGGACTGTATGTCGATGACTAAAATATATTTTATATATATATATATATATACAAGACACACATATACATTATACAACCCCAGTATAATACAAATTTTCCCATGCTTTACCGTCCCTTTTATAAAATATGTGTTTATTGCTATTCACCGATTCAAGAGTACAATGCCACTGGCATGTCGCTGACTGACAGGTCGCTGGATAAGTAAATAGGAATGACTAATCAACCAAATAAACTTTTGGTGGGGTTGTCCAAAAAAAAAAAAAAAAAAACTACATTCGGCCATTTCTCGCATTACCTCAGGTCAAATATTCTGTAAGTCACGATCAAATTAATATATATTTTTGAATCGTAATACAATCATAATGTTAAAATCAGTAAAATTCAAATGATATCTTGTATCAATGGTACCCCACTTGCCATACTTTCACAACGACACACGACTAGTTAAAACCACTATATACGATTTCTCTCCCCTCTCGGTCTGTGCCTAAATCTGAATGCAGCTTCCATGGAGAAAGCTTCTTTCCCAGAACTGCCCGCCCGCGGGACATTGTTATAAATCAACATCTTAGCCTTCAAATCCAATGTAAACAAATTCTTGTTGATTCGTCACTATAAATAATCAAAATCTACCTAATTTACACCGTTAGCGATTACTATACTACCACCTTACATTTATTAACCATTATTCTCGAGTGGCTTACGAGCCTTGATAAGTGATGACTCACAAGTAAAAAGACAAATTATTTATCTCCCTCCGAAAGCATGTTAGGGTTAAATTGGCACATGGAAGGGGACATACCCCAGTAATTAAAAGAACAAACTAGATAAGCTTGAAAATGATATTTGGAAAAAGTTAGAATCGAACCCAGTAAACAAAAGTAACAAAAATAATAAATATTTAAATTCTAGGAATGTAGAATGGTTGTCGTTGTTCTTAGAAATAATTTAATGTAATAATTGTGTCAGAGTTAGGTGTGAACAATGCAAGTTAAAAATATTGATAAACCAACTGGTTAAAAATAGAACAATTCAATTTAGGATTTTTTTTGTTTGCCAAAAACGTGTTTGGTCATACATATGGAAATCCATGTGAGTCGGTCACAGGGTGGGCACGCTTTTGACGTCATAAAGAAAGAGAATTCCTAATATATGGTGAAAGGGTTCGAGTTAGAAAAGGGAGGCAGGTAATCGACAGTTAGAGAGAAAGGGGAAGATAGGGCAATGTAGATCAGAAAGGTTTCGAATCCCTGAACATCCGGATAAGAATAAAAGAGATTAATATATTTTGTAAACCTGGTCTTCGAATAATAACAAATATGTCCAAAATCAACTTCAATTTTCTCATTGTTTATACGGTCCCGAGCAACGCCAGGTAGCCCCGCTAGTTCCAACAAAGAAAAGGTCAATGTGTTTTGCCTATCGTCTTGAAATGAACATTGGATAACACACATTCAAGTATAGTGTGTCTCCATCATCATCATCATCATCATCATCATCATCATCATCATCATCATCATCATCATCATCATCATCATCATCATCATCAATAATGTACGTGCCGCATCATATCTCATCATATCTCGGAATTGTCACCATCATCATCATCGTTGTCGCCGTTTACGCCGTTATACAAATGATGCCCCCTTTTGTGTAACAGTGTCACATAAATGTCATCCCTCTCAGTATAAATGTTTTACCCATTATCTGTTATCGACTATATATATATATATATATATATATATACATACATATATATATATACATATATATATACTGAGATATGCACTCCGCTATCTATAATATAAATATCACCTGTCTTTTTAAATGTATGTATGTATGTATGTCTGCCTACGTACAGCATAATCACGTTGACGCACCGGTTCCCGTCAGATCATCAAAGTTAAGCAACGTTGAGCCTGGCTAGTACCAGATGGGTTACCATTTGGGAATTATAGACGCTATATGTGCTCTCCGCTTATCCCGGCGTTGTTTCTAATCGTCCTGAACATCCACTTGCCACTGGTATTCAACAATGTCGGCTCAGGAGAGGTGTGGTTGGAGATTGTGCAACTCTTGCCAGAAAAATTTCACGTGCAGGCACCATTACAGTGGGTATCCATAGTTTGTCAAGACTGAAGGAAGCATTTTTTTATGTCTGCTTAAAACTTACGATGAAAGCGACGGATTTTCACGAGATTGATATCGTTTTGAAAGTCAACCCTTCTGACGACAAATATCGAAAAATTGGCTAAAAACATTAATTCCTTCACCTTAAACTGGCCACGTTTCTACAGGGAGATATCACTTTTTCGCCGATATTTTCGAAAGTCATCCCCTCTTTTCGATTGACTAGTCTTAATTTAAACGTTAGCCACTTCCGGTTTGACGATGGACACAACGTCAAAAACGTCACTTTTTTTCACGTTCTATTCCTCCTTCGCGGTACGGGTTCGAGCCTTCCTGCCTACTACCATTTTCAAATTTTTTTCTCAACACAAACCTCTAAACACCAGGCAACACCGGGCACCTAGGCTAGTTTAATATAAAGTTAGGAAAGTAGGATTTAAAACTTCGGTACTCTTGAGGAATAGAAATCTGGCCGACTTAATAATGTAACAGAGCGCGCATGTGCGCATGTGCGCATGTGAGAGAATCAGTAGAAACCGAGGGGTGGCTGGCTAACGAAAGTACTAGCAGCGGACGGTATTAAAGCACTATGCAAATTAGCAAGTGTGCGGGAGTTTGCTTCAGAAGAAATGGCGAGAAAAATACACCACGTGGTCGAAGTAGAGAAGCGAGTTGCACGCCGAGCAAGACGAACGTGTAAATTCGAAGGCGAGAAACAGCTGGCTGACAGCCGGCGCAACTGGCGAGACGAAAAAGTTTTAAAATTATATGTGGATGCGAAAAGAATTTGCAAGATAATGAAGTGCATTATTTTAAAGAACCACGAATAAAAAAAATTGCATTTAAAAAAAAATACTGAGTCGGATTCTTATTTTGTTTCCTGTTTTACGTGTGTATTTCTTTTGTGTCGGTTCCAGACAGCGTGTGGATAGAGGAGTTAGCAGTGTAAGAATACAGTTAAAAAGTAACGTAACGGTACATTATTGCCCGGAGAATCTCGTCGGAATTCCATATAGAGGCGCACCAGGCAAACCTTAATTCCCACTTGATTATTATTTGACATGACCTCCGTAATGTATATCAATCTTATATATCCATACGTTCTAAATTAGAGTGAAATAGTAAAATTGTTTTAATCTTAAACTAACTTTAATATTCTAAAAGGACTATTATAATCATGTCTAATAGGAGTGCCAGATTGAAGATTGTTCTATAATCGATTCAAGTCTGATTTGATTGGCGAAGGATTGGTTAATGGCGCCGAGTAAAATCTCGAACTTCCTGAGCAGTACGTGCGGGCTATAAATAGAGCTGGCAATTATTTTAAGACATTAATCAAGAAGAAATTTAGTTTTATTCCTCATTTATTTGAGTGCAAACACCAGGCCCGATTGATAATATTGAGCGTTGAGTGCGTGCAAAGCGGTCGGTCCCTAAAACATTAAAGAGATATCCAAGACTTATAAATGTGGTATTTGAGAGAACTACGTGAGAGTAAAGTTCGTACGAGTGGAGTCAGACTAGTAGCATTATTATTATTATTATTATTAGTAGTAGTAGTAGTAGTAGTAGTAGTAGTAGTAGTAGTAGTAGAGTCTTAAACCTCTAGTGAAACACTAGGGTGTTTCATGCTAAATGTTCATGCAAATCTGATACACCGTTTTAGATCTATTAAATGCGTATTGGTTTCATGACAGCAGTGATAGCGAGAGTATTATTATCTATGCATTAATATGATGGCGTTTGGGTTATTTTCTGTGTCACGCTTACATCTTTTTTTTTTCCCCACGAGTGACTGTCGTTTAATTGTTATGGACTTCAGTTTTTTGTAATAAATAATTTGACCAAGAATTCTTCATAAGTTTTGGTTTCGGTTATAGCTGAAGGAACTCAAGTTTATATATATATATATATATATATATATATATATATATATGTGTGTGTGTGTGTGTGTGTGTGTGTGTATGTACATGCATACATACATATATATATATATATATATATTGTTATTGTTGTTATTTTTCAAGCGATACATACGGTTAATATTGGCGCCGCCTCGGAGCTCATTTTTTTATTTACTTAGAAAGTCGTCCTTTTTAATTTGTTTGGACGTATATAACATTTTTATTTATTTATTATTTTTAAAACAGTAATCTACGTACACGCGTGTTTCAAGGTTGTTACCTCTCATCAGCGTATATATATATGTGTGTTGTGTGGCATCCGTCAGTCGAAACGACCATGGATCAGCGCCGTATTAAGATGTTGCCTGTATGCATCCTTTTGTGTGACTGTAGAGACCAATTCTTGATTTGCATAGTCTGCCACAGCCTTGACATACGAAGGTTGTTATGCAATTTGCCGCTTCAATGTTTTGTAATAAATTTGCCGCTTCAATGTTTTGTAATAAATAATTTTACCAAGAATTCTTTATAAGTTTTAGTTTCGATTATAGCTGACGGATCTCAAGTTTACATATATATATATATATATATATATATATATATATATATATATATATATATTCAATCATAAGTTTGGGTTTCGATTCAAGCTGATGCACCCAAGTTATATATGGATATTTTTTTTTTGTGAAATCACAACTTTATAATATATAAGAGTCGATAGAAAATTGACTATAATATTATATACGAAATCTGTATAAATATAAATATCATATTTAAGCATACTTTACGGGTTCTGCCAGGCGTCCCTGGTAGCTTAGATAAATACTTTCGCAGTTTTAACAAAAGAACTACAATAATATCAGCGTGTCTCCATTTTCGCTGAAAATTCACAGAATGCCAACATCAATATATTAATTTCACATATGAAAGCGTCCGCTGTGGAATTTTCACAGGTCCCACTAGTTATTATTATTATTATTATTATTATTATTATTATTATTATTATTATTATTATTGTTGTTGTTGTTGTTATTATTTTTATTATTATTATTGTTGTTATTATTATTATTGTTGTTATTATTATTATTATAATTATTATTGTTATTATTATTATTATTATTATTACTATTATTATTACTATTATTATTATTATTATTATTATTATTATTATTATTATTAGCGGGGCCTGTGGAAATTCTGCAGGGGACTCATTCATATATAATATATTCATGTTGTAATTCTGTAGATGTTCCGTGTAAATGGAGACGTTCTGACATTATTGTAGCTTTTTTGTAAAAACTGCATGCAAAAAAAGAAATGACTAAGTCCATCATTTGCTTCCTCCTCCCATTTAGCCCGAAAAGTTCCCACGGCCTCAGCATATTTACATTTGAGTTCAGCACCATGCAAAACTGCTAAATAGGCATACACAGAAAATTATGAAAAATATGGTAAAATAGTCCCCAAAATGGAGTGTTTTTATTAGCCTTAAAGGAGCCTCTGGGGCACACCCAAGAGTTATCGCGAAATATAAACAAACCAGATTATTTAGAAATCAGTCATTTTCAACTTTGCAGAAAGTTTTATAAAAATGCAAGGCACCATTTTTTAATAAGCAAAATGTGACAATTTTAACCGGAAAGGCGCCCCTAGGACTGGGGGGGGGGGGCAACTGGAGTTTTCTTGGAAAATATGTTCTGTTACGTTTAATGTTTGTGAAAATATGTTCTGTTATGTTTAATGTTTGTGAAAATTTCAAAAAATTCCAAGTTATTGAGTAAAATGCGGACCGACGAACCGTCAAACGGACAAGGGTGAATTTACAATAATCTATATATCTATAAAAGTGAACGTGTCTGTCTGTCTGTCTGTCTGTCTGTGTATCTGTGTGTCTGTCTGTCTGTGTACATTTCCCTACGCAATAACTCTGTCAATTTTTAGTCTATAGACTCGAAATTTGAAATACCGGGTACTGAGATTTGGGAAAATCGACATGACGGGTGTCAGCCAGAAATTTGGCTGTTCAGGGGTCAAATTTCAACGATTTGACCTTTAAGAACTCTACCAAACTCCTCCGACAATTTTGGGTCTAGACACTTGAAATTTTAGATATAGGTTCCTTGAACATGGATCTAATTTAATAAAGTGATTTGAGCCCGAAACTATAAATTTTAAGGGGTCATAATAGGGGTCAAAGTTTTAAAAAATTAACCATTTTTTTTTTGTTTTTTTGCTTTTTTTTGCACAGCATACACCTCCAAACACCCGAGCAACGCCGGGCACCCCTGCTAGTTTTCAATAAAGATTAAACTATTCAAGGAATCTAAAGCTAACACTTATATTTTCCTTCGATTACATATGGGGTAATTATACTATTTTGATAAAACGGACTCCTCATTAGGGAAGAAGACCCTATTTGCCAGAAAAAGTTCAGAGGGGGGGGGGCATCATCCACTTCTATGAATAGAGTCATTATAAATACTCAAAAATCGCGCTTATTTAATTTGATGCATGTTTCGCGATACGGAAGAAATTTCAAACTCAAACCTGATAGACCGACAGACAAAAGCACTAATACGCGTTCGTGGACGGATCTGAAAGATCATACAGATTGTTGTGATCCTTTAAAAAAAAAGACGTATAGTAATCTGTACCGTTTCTACCTTCGATTTGAAAAAAAAAAAAAGCAAGCGACCTGCTCGCATGGAATCGGCGGGCTTGTGGCTTGTCTTGAAATAGAAGCCAACAAAATATAAGACTTTCTGATCAGATTACCAGAAATGCGGTGAAGCTCAAAGGTTTTAACGACGAATTCTTAGAAACGGAAACATTTAACCAAAATCTAAAATATTTTTTTATTTTGTTTTTCTTCTGTTCTTGGAAATACTCTTCGTCTTTTGCAGGATTCTCAAAGTTTTTCGTTGTTTTTTTTTAAACTTACTTTTACTTTTCTAAGAAATGAATTATTTTTTTGTTTGTTTGTATTTTTAATTTTATATCTTTTTACCATTCGTTTTTCATTCGTTTCAAGATTATTTATTTATTTTATTTTCTTTATTGTTTTATCTTCACCTTATCTACCTCGAGTTCCCTTCATTCTCTCTTCTTCATATATATATATATATATATATATATATATATATATATATATACATATATATATATATATATATATATATATATATATATATATATTGTGTATTTAGACAGCATGTTTTCATTCAGACTATAACACTATCGTTTCCCAGGGAGAGTTACTTGGTAAAGGAACGTCCTGGGTACGCAAACAGCTTCCCGGGGGAATAAACTCTATTTAACGATAGGCACATGGAAACATCAACGCAACGGGTCGATATGTCGTCGGCTATAACCGGCTGGCATGGGTCGCTTCTTGTGTCTTTATTGCGTCGTTACAAGCATCTTTCCGTCGTCGCATTAATGGAAGGAATCGTAGGCTGAAGTCGAACGCTTGTACACATATATATATACATATACTAGCATGGGTGCCCGGCGTTGCCCGGGTATTTGGAGGTGTATGCTGAGCAAAACAAAAAACGGTCAATTTTTTTAACTTTGACCCCTATTATGACCCCTTAACAGTTATTGCTTGGGGCTCCAATCAGATTATTAAGTTGGATCCATGACCAAGGAACCTATATCTAAAATTTCCAGTCTTTACACCCAAAATGGTCGGAGGAGTTTGGTAGAGTTCTCAAAGGTAAAATCGTTGAACTTTGACTCCTATAACAGCCAAATTTCTGGCCGAAAATGAATCACAAGTCTCTGCTCCATACAGTAGGGTACTCAGAACACAGCATTCGTAGATGCGGCATTTTGTGCGATAAGTGAGGTAGTTATTGAACCATGCTCTTTCACGTAGTCGGTTGAAAGTAGACGCTGCTCTACGTATGCGCGTTTTTGCTCCTGTTCAATGTATACTCCCTTGTTGATGTTGAATCCAAGATATGCAAAGTTCTCGACAGTCTCTAGTTCATGACTTTTGATGGTGATTGGTGATGCGTCACCCTGGTGCAACACAACTGTCTTCTTTACACTGATTACCAGCGCTCAATTTGTCAAGCAGCCGCTGGAGTCCACTTGCGGAGTGCGAGACCAATGCAGCATCGTCTGCAAACAGCAGCTCAAATATTAGGACTTTTCGAATCTTGGTTTTTGCGCGTCAAGTCATCGTCGGTAACTAAACCGGCTCCCCCGCCCGGGGTAAACTGTGTGAGGAGGGTGTGGGGATACCCAGCAGGACCAAAAAACAAGACCTATCAAAGGTCGGATGAGCTTCTTCTGAGCCAACGACCATCTCCTGCAGCCAGAGTCAGTACCAACGTATCGACCTTGTCTTTCCTTGGGTTCTTAAAAATTATTATGTCTAGAATATTAGCTACTATCTTATGTAGCTTTAGAACGACATTTTAGATACATTTAGTCGTGAGAATGAAATCTTACATTTCATCCTAGGAGCAACAGCATCATAATGGCACTATATTTTCAATTAATTTCATTACTGTTCTTTAAAAAATAAAAAAATAATATTTCTGTTACTTTTTATACAACTTTAATAGTTTATTTTGGAAGTATAATCTATAAACAACCCAATTTTAAAAGAGGAATTACGAGTTTTTTTTATATTTTATTCGCAGTTTCGTGTTAGGGGTGTCAAAAATTCATACAAAAATTCTGATACACCTAGTCATTTGTTTACAATTATTGAGAAATTAAGCCTCCTTACTTCTTAAGCGATAAGCGGACATTTGTTTATTATTTTTTTATTCAAAAATTAGAAAAAAAAACAAAAGCAAAGTATTTAGCTTGGTAGATAATTAAATTCTACTTTGTTTGGTATAAGTTTGTTTTTGCTGTTGTTTCTTGCTTTTTAGAATTTTTGACTAAGGGGGGTGCTTAGATCGTATTTTAAACTAAACTACGGAGGTTGGAATGCCCCCCTTAAATGTACTTGGAAAAATCGATTTTATAGCGAGATTTAAGAATGGTTAGCCCAAAAAAAAGATGAAAAACAAAACAAATAATCAATAAATAATTGTTACCAAAGGCAATATATGCTACTTTTTTTACTTCCATGAATGAGTTTATTTTATGTTTTAAAGTATTTTCAAGTGCTTTTCTTTATTTTTTACTCTAAAATTGCGGGTGTGTGGGTGCCAAATATCTCCAGATTTTCTAGAATTCCCCGCTAGATTGCAAACAAAATCTCTAGATCTAGCGGGAAAACCGCTAAAGTGGAAACACTGGTCACGTGACGGCAAGCGGTGATAAATAATAGTCCATAAATAAAAAATAGCCTATCGGTACAAAGAAAACCACCTATTTATTATAGAAAAATTAAGTATAATGTTATAATCAAAAAGAGATATATAAAAACAGGCATGGGTACAGTAAACATATGATTTATTTAGTTATTTAGACTATTAATTACTAACGAACCAAGAGTTACATTTTTATATATAGAGATATATGAAAGTTGTGTTTAAATAGAAGCATTTAAGTGACACTTTTTAATCAACAAAACACTGTGAGTCCCGGCGACACACACAGGCACAGACAGACACACACACACTTATATATATATATATATATATATATATATATATATATATATATATATATATATATATATATATATATATATATATATATAACAAATGTATTTCACCGTCCGAAGAGTAGCTATTTGGGTATATGTTAAAATGATATAGTATTTCCATTTGTCCAAATGGTTTCGAAACAATTGTAACGCATGATGAAATACACCATATTATGTTCTTATTTTATGCTTGGTTGTCTTGATTTTTCGAAAATATATGCAACAATGAATGTAATATGTAACAACAACAATAATAATGATAATAATAATAAATAGTGGTAGTACTAAAATAAAGTGAATCAATTGGTTAAAGAAGCAATACAATAACTCTTCAAGGAAAGAATTTGTGGATACTTACAAAACCTTTTAAGTTAAGTTCTAAAGGATAGTTATCACAAAAGCATTCAACCAAATTACAGTACACCAGTGCACCTATGTCATATAGTATTCTATTTAGAATAAGAATGAGATAGATTTTCTGGTTTACATCCCCTTTTAACTTTTAACTTTAATGGTAGAAAACAATCCACAAAATAGATGCATAGATCTTCTTAAGTTACATTTTCTTACTTGCCTTCCTTTTATTATTATTCATAATTTTTTTTAATAAAAACACTTTCAAATTAATTTATAACGATAACTTAAAAAATATAATAACAAAATCTTCAGTGATAACAAATTTTAGGCAAAGGGTAGAAGGTCAAACGGTAGAAACAAAACAAAGATATGATGATACGACAAATCGTATCACGGTTTTAAGACTGTGAGAAACGTGTTTTGGATTAGCTTCCTAGTGGAACCAATAAAGTAGGAAACGTCGTCTGAAGCGACTGTTAATTCTATGTCTGTCCATGTGCGTCTATCATTTCTGTTTAGTTAGAAAGTTTAGAAGTAAATAATCAGATAAATCAACATTAATCTCTTGGGTTCATTCTGTACAAAGAAAATGTTGAAAAAAGCTCAGCCAAGGTTTGTTTCTTCATAAAAGAAGCCCATTTCGATAGCAACCTCTAGACGCAATCCCGACGATCATAAAAGCACGTATAAATCGTCGCCGTCGGCTCCTACTCATATCGTAGTATTGGGTCCTGTCGCTTGTCACCAGTCTCCTACTTTTGGGATGGATGCCTGTGTGTAACATGGCTGTTGAGTCCTAATTTATGGTGGAAAAGGTCGCAATATAGGGTAGGGGATCGAAGGGGTCGTTCTAGTCGCTAATTTCTTCTCCTAACCTCTTCAATTTCTCTCATTCTCTTTTCAAAGTCCACGGTGCCATCGTGTGATTAAGCTCTCCACGTGTTGTTGCCTCTGGCAAATTCTTCCCACGAAGACGGATCGATATTTATCAGAGCCAGGGTGGACTTGATATGATCCTTGTAGCGTAATCTTGGGGCTCCCCGTGCCTCATACTTTGGGCCAGCTACTCGTACAACATTTGCCTTGAATTATCGATCCTAAGGACATATCTCACCCAGCGGAGGCGGAGGTGAATGATGGTAGCCACTATGCTGGTCACTGAGACTCGTTCCAGGACTTAAACATTGGTGGTACGGTAGGTGTGTAAGAAACTTTGTGAAAAATATTGAATAATTCCACCCCCTATCTTTCCAAGCTTATAACTACTCGAAAAATGTAATTCAAGCCTGAATTTTTTTTCAATTAAAGGATCAAGGACCAAGGTTTCATTTATAAAAACAAAAAAACAACAACAAATAACGTGTGTTTTTTTTTTAGGTTTAAAACTTCGGACTTTACAGGTAAATTTCTAAAAAACACTACGTTTTTGTTTTAAATTTGAATATATTATTTATTGATCTTTTATCTTCAATTTGTGATATATAACACTTTGATGAGTAAATTAATTATTTACTTTTTAATAGACATTTCAAAATAGGGGGTGTGAATTAATTCGAGCCCCTATCTTTCCAAGCTTATAACTACTCGAAAAATGTAATTCAAACCGTAATTTTTTTTTCAATTAAAGGAGTAAGGACAAAGGTTTTGTTTTAAAAAAAAACAAAAAAAAAACAAACAACGTGGTTTAAAAAAAGGTTTTAAACTTCGGACTTTACAGGTAAATTTCTAAAAAACACTACTTTTTTTGTTTTAAATTTGAATATATTATTTATTGATCTTTTATCTTAAATTTGTGATACATAACACTTTGATGAGTAAATTAATTATTTACTTTTTAATAGACATTTCAAAAGGGGGGGGCGTGAATTAAGAAAAACTTTTGTCTAAAATATTATATTCAGTTCATTGGAAAGAGCATAAACTTTCACATTGACCCTGAAAATATCGTAAAAATAGAATCAATAGAAAAATTTTGATAGATTTTTAAAGTATAAAAATTGAAAAATACTGAACTTGTAAAATTCAATTAATTTCATTACTGTTTTTTAAAAAATAAAAAAAATAATATTTCTATTACTTTTTATAATATAATAGTTTTTTTATAATCCATAAAGAAAATAAACAACCCACTTTTAATAGAGAAATTACGAGTTTTTTTTATATTTTATTCGCAGTTTCGTGTTAGGATTGTCAAAAATTCCTACAAAAATTCTGATATACCTAGTGGTACGACTTCCATAGCAGGGATTTTTTTTAAATATGCCTCAGTTTGATTTGTTTGAAGCGCATTAATGTTCCACACATATAAATACCTAGCCTGGGTGCCCGGGTCTTTGGAGGTATGTTGGGCAAAAAAAAAAAAAAAAGTTGGAGTAGACAGACAGGCTCGAACCCGTACGCGAAGGAGGAAAACAACGTGGAAAAGTGACGCCTTTGCCGATGCGTCCATCGCCAAAACGGAAATGGTGATGGTTTAAATTAAGACTTGTCAATCGAAAAGAGGAGATGACGTTTGAAAATATCGGCGAAAAAGGCGACCCCTCTTTGTAGAAAAGTGCCCAGTTGAGGATGAAGGAATTAAAGTTTGGGCCAATTTTTTCGATATTTGTCGTCCAAAGGGCCGAGCTTTAAAGCAATACCAATCTCGTGAAAATCTGTTGCCTCTATAGGTAGTTTTAGGCATACACACATACACACATAAATACATACGTACATACATACATACATTTATTTAAACAGACCGATGATATTTATATAATAGATTAACGTTTATAAAGATCGATAAAGATTTATTATTGAAAGTTTTTACCAAGTAAATAAAGGCGATATCTGAAGCAAACTAGAGCCTTGCTGTTATGTAAGCATTTATGCAAAATATTGATTTAATACTTTTCGGTTTGCTTATCACGCACGTAATATCTATTGAATACAACCTGATTCCTATGATTAAAATGTCATTTAATAACAAGATGCAAGCAAGGGCGGTCGGACGGTCTTCAAAGATTTATAATTACATAGATATGCAACAGCGGTTAATATTCATGCGTTTTGTAATTTAATATTTTTCGTCTTTTAATATGTAACGTAGAATGTTTGTGTATTTATTTATTATTCAAGGGCATTAACTCCGGGATTAATTAATTCAGCGGAAATGTAAAACGACGACTTAAAAGAAGCAACGTTTTTATTTGCTTTATTGTAAGCACCGTTTGAAACAGAAGAAAAACGTGACTTGAATCGACAGCGGAAGTATTCTGTGACTACTTTCCCGTGTCAAATTATAAATATCATTTTAATAATGTATTCAATAATGATATATAAAGTAATTTATTCGTATAACTCTTAATTATTTTTAGACGATAATGGTTTCCGATTGTTATACATGTTGCTGAAAATAAAAATGGTTGTCCTTCGAAAAACTTCCTGAGCGGAAATAATTGAATTCGAAAGATAAATCGAATTAAAATCAGAATTGCTAATAACATATACCAATGTGCAACAAAAGAAAAAGGCTACGAAGAAAAAATTGCGATTTGTTCTATTCATTTCTATCTAAATTCAACGCGAAGCATGCAACCCATATATATATATATATATATATATATATATATATATATATATATATATATAGCAATTTATAAAATATATATGACGATTAAGCTACACTGAATATTCCGCATTTCATCCACTCTAGGACTCTTCAGGCTTAGGCGCGAATTCTGTGGTTGTTTATCGTAGGAGCATATCAAAACGATAAACAACCACAGAATTCGCGCATAAGCCTGAAGAGTCCTAGATTGGATGAAACGCGAAATATTCAGTGTAGCTTAATTGCCATATATATTTTATAAATTACTAACTAGCTCAACCTACATATTGAGCTCTTTTGAAGTAAATACTTTAAATAAGTTTACGCATGAAATAATACTTTCGTATATTAATTTTATGTGAGTAAATAAAGTAGTTATATATATATACATATATATATGTATATATATATACATATATATATGTATATGTATATGACTACTTCATTTAATCACATAAATTAATATACGAAAGTATAATTTCATGCGTAAACTTTAAGTATTTACTTCAACACTGCTCAATACATAGATAGAGCTAATATATATAGTAAGTTATAAAAATATATATGGAAATTAAGCTGCACAGATTATTCCGCGTTTCATCCACGCTATGATCCATGCAAAAACCTGATGAATCCTAGCGTGGATGAAACGCGGAATATTCTGTCGGATATTTTAGAGAATTTTAGAGAAAGTCTTATAACTAGCACAGATCAAGTAAATCGCAACGAAATCCGACAGTGGACTGAAACTACTTTCGTCTCGAATGAAGGTTCTATTTCTTATTGCTCGTGAGTTAAGCTTTTCATGGCGACATCCTTAGCAGGTACTTGTGAGACATCGGCTTGGGTTATAGCTGGTCGCGACGATCACATTCCTTGTTCGAGACGAAAGTAGGTTCATTCCACTGTCTGATTTCGTTGCGGTTTGCTTGATGTGTTTTAGTTAATTGACTTTCTTGTGTAGACGTGTCGAACTGATGAGCCCAAATGAGTGTGAAACTCGAGTCTTGAACATCCGGTTTTTTGGATTTCATGGCTCTTGTGAGCTGCGACGTTTTCTGACTGTGTAAATAATTATATATATATATATATATATATATATATATATATATATATATATATATATAAAGAGAGAGAGAGAGAGAAATCGGATTTACCCTAGAAAAAAAAACTATATAAGTATCATTCCGACACAGTAAAAAATTTAAAAAAAAATAGCACAATCACAGGCATCAAAAAAAGTCTCCACTCATCACTCAAAAAACTGATTGAAATCCATACTCTACTCCCTTGAACGCAGAATCTGCACGATAGTTCCATAGCAAACATTTCCGAACGAGCCGATAAATGAACTACAAATAACTTTGAGAAGAGGATACCAGCACAACTAATACACAACGGTATGGAACTGGTAGAAAAAATACCAGTAGATAAACTAAGAAACTTCAAAACGCAGAACAAAGAACAAATTATAGTAATCGTCTCCACACACTAAAGAAAGAACGACTATTTAATAAGATGATAACGTTTTATTTTTAGTTACAATTTTAATACGACGAGCATTTCTTATTTATTTTTACAATTTACAAAATACGACAATCTAAGAAGGCTTCATATTAAAGAAGTTCGACAATCTGGCAAAAGACATTTATACTGTAACTTAACGATAGAAATTACCCACAATTATAAATTAACAATTTCCTTGCATTGAGAATAAAACGAAGAATAAATAAAAAATATCTTTTGCAAAAAAAAAAAAAGAAGGGGTGTGTGAGATATTCTTTCACCTCGGTTTTGCCCTTGCCAGAATAAAAGAAAGCGAACAGAAATCACAACAGGCTCACGTTTAAACTTCAACGTAAATATTTTTAAAGTAAAAAGATCCAAGTTTCAAACGATGTCATTTTCAGCTTCTAAACACTGTGCAAAAACTCAGAACTATTTACAGAGATAACAAAAACCTTGTCCTACTTAAAAAATATAAAAAGAAAACGCCAACCGGAAAAAAGTAAACCCATTTTAACCCGATCCAAACTCAATCAACACACTACAAAAGGGATTACAAAATACAATATACAGAGATGTGTAGTTTGTGACATGATAATTAAAGGAATCTCTTACATATTCAAAAACTCAACACAAACATTCAAAATAAAAAATAAACCTGGACTGAACAACAAGAAATATAGTGCATGCATTAAAATGCACAGCATGCGAAAAAAAACAAAAAAAAACTACATCAACGCTACTAAAACATAAGCATTAGAGTTGCCTTATATAAAAGTAATATAAACATCGCCGAAACCAGGATCTTATATGTTTCGCAACACATACAGGCATGCAGTGGCAAATATTCTGAAGCGATTATTATTTCTACTTCATCGCACAGAAAAAAATATAACAAAATTCACTGCCAAATTGAGCAAAGCTTAATAACAACACGCAAACAAAGAAATGAAATGAAAAGCACACTCGTACGCACACGTGCAAATACATGTGTACATTTCGACATATAAATCAGAACTGACACATTAAAGCGCGCATGCACGCACTGGCACAACATTTTCCTAGTCTCTAATGTAATGCATTAAACAATAACGTAACTATCAGACTAACAACACCAAGGACATTTATGTTACATTTACTTTTACGTTTATTTTATTTCATCTTATTTTATAATTATTTGTGGATTGTTAGAAACTTTACAATTACATCATGCCTTACATTGTATTTGTTTTAGACCAATCAAATCAGTCGATTGCATTTGCTGCGGGGAAATTGCCGTAGCGACCTTTTTGCATACGTGCCTTTCTTTTGGAGTTTCGACCAAGGCAGCCATACGAGAATGATGAATGGAGCTCACCCACCGCATATGAGCATTTATTGGAGCCTCCAACCTTTGTTTCCTTGATATTTTGATTTTGAGCCTTAATAGTTATGGTATTGTAATGTGTGTGTCCTTGAGACTTTTATTTTAAGCCCAAATATTATTACCATATGTATCTCCCAGAGACTTTTAGGTCTGAATTGCTGACCTTTTATTAATGCCCTTTCCTTCAATGAACATTAATTATGAACTTCTGTAATATTATATAGACAGGAATTGTATCTTTTCTTCAGAAGGCATCATAACGACCCCCTTCAAACGACTGAAAAGTCAGATATTCGAAGACAGATGAACCTACATCAAGTTCCTGTTAAGGATAAAAAGACTATCACCTTTCGAGGTTGTTAACTGTTCTTTTTACAGAGGCAAAACGGGCGTTCCTTTTTGCAACTGAGGAACTAATAAAATTTGTATTGAATTTTAAGGTAGTTTTTTTTATATACTGTCTTATTTTGCTACTCTACTGGGGCAGAAACAGGCGAGATACAATATCTTATTTGTTTTTATTGTTTACAAATGCTCTTTAATCAAAATTATATATATATATATATATATATATATATATATATATATATATATATATATAAGTGAACGTGTCTGTGTATCTGTATATATCTGTATCTGTGTGTCTGTGTACATTTTCCTATGCAATAACTCTGTCCATTTTCAGTCTAGAGACTCGGAATGTGATATACAAAGTACTGAGATTTGGGAAAATCGATGTGATCGGTTTTTGGCCAGAAATTTGACTATTAATGGGCCAAAGTTCAACGATTTTACCTTTGAGAACTCTACCAAACTCTTCCGACAATTTTGGGTCTAAACACTTGGAATTTTAAATAAAGGTTCCTTGGACATGGATCTAACTTAAGCACTTGATTTGAGGCCCAAAACAATAAATTTTAAGGGGTCACAATAGGGGTAAAAAATTTTAAAAATTGACCGTTCTTTTTTTGTTTTTTGGGTTTTCTTTTTGCTCAACATATATCTCCAAACACCCGGGCAACGCCGGGCACCTATGCTAGTAGAATATAAATATAAGCATCTTACATAATAGCATAAACCATAAAAAGGTATTAATTAGAATATATAAACAAGAACAATCTAGAAAATATTAAATTAAATCTTAAAAGAAAATAACAATGATCAAAACATTATAACTAATAATTAAATTATAATTATTCCCAATACAAAATATTATGGATGTCATAACAGACGAAAGTAAAGGTTAAATATAAATAGATTTAAATTTCAAAACTAAAATTAGATGAAAATAGATTTCCAAAAAAAAAAAAGCGACATGGTTTATTGAATTTTTTTCATAGTTCGATCCTACTAAACAATGTACGAAAATATTTTTTGTATTCAATAACAAAAAAGTAATTTAATCAATATTCAATTCTGCATAATAATTTATGCTCAATAACATCGGAGCAAACATAATTAAAATAAGTTAAAAGAAAAAATCGTATTAATTAAGTGTACTGTAATATACGATAAGATATAACAGCGGCGGCAGCAATAATCGAAATATGCAAATAAGAAAGTGTACGCGAGAAGAAAAAGGAAAGAAAAAGAAAAAGTACATAAGAAAGAAATTGCGTGTCAAAAAAAAAAAACAAAAAAAAAAATGGGCGTGTGAAGTTCTATGCAATTATTTTTAAAGAGCAATTTTGTATTTTTTCTTTTTTTTTTTTCAAGGGAGCCCCTCTTTGCATGACTCGACGCAAAAAATTTTTCGCCCCTGGATTGGTGCATCTGTTACTTGTCTCTCACTCCTAGACAAGGTTCAAAAGAGGGTCGCCAACCTGATAGCTCCTGAACAGTCATCTAGGCTTCAGCCTCTGTTCCATCGTAGAAATGTTCCATCATTCTGCCTATCCTACAAGTACTTTAATAGTGAATGCTCTGACGAACTACAAGCACTTGTACCTCATCGACGTGAATACTCCCGACAAGCAGATAAATCCCACCCCTTCAATGCAGAGATCCCTATGTGTAAGAAAGCCTTTTACTCCAATAGTTTCTTCTCCAGAACTGCTAGACTTTAGAACTCCCTTCTGGGATTCTGCTTTCCCAACTGTACTGCCTTACAGAAGTCCAAATGTAACGCGAACCGACTTCTAGTTGCTCAACTCCCTTCGTAATACCTCCGCAACTTATGTCTTCGATAGTAGCCCCCTACTTCAAAGTGACACTATGCCTTGTTTGGGGTCAAAATTGAATATTAAAACAAAATTGTTAGCACTGATGCGGTTATTCAATATATTGTCTCTATATAAATAAAATGAACTCATATTGAATATTATCAAGTAGTTTATTGGTTGCGATTGTAAACACACAAGCATTTATTCAGCAACAAATTTACGGTAGGATTAGGAATACTAGAAATAAGCTGTCGATTTGGTAGATTCCTTTTTCGAGTGTTGATATAAGGGATTGTTATCGTGCAGCGTCCATTCGAGCAATCGTTTATTATATACTAGCGGAGGGAGTACCCGGCGTTGCCCGGGTTTTTAGATGCGTGTGTTATTGAGGGGGGGGGGTAAAATGAAAACAAAGCGAAGTAATAACTCCGTTTAAATATTATAAAAACAAACAATTTAAAAAATCGTGAAAAATTCTAAATTAATTTATTTGTTTTAATTTTAATTTAAGTGTAATGCAAGTGAATTCACGATATCGTTGCGTTGTAATAAGAAATATTAAAGAATGAATTCTTTGTGTAAAACTAAATGTTGAATTGAAAACACTAAAGGTCATAGTTAGATTTCACGGTTAGAGCAGTTAAAACCGGAAGTAAAAACTGGTTAGTCCTGCAGGTTGCGTCTTACACTAACTAAAAAAAAAAAAAGCAAAAAGAAAACAATAATAATAATCACGTTTTCGTGTTTGTTTTTTTTTTTAATATTTTATTATGGGAAAAACAGAAAGCATAAAGCAGGGGAAAAAGCTTTAAAAACCATACGGTTTAAATAACCTTGTACGATTCCAAACCGGTGTTTCCTCGTACTGTTCCTTGCGAACGCTCCCGCTGCAGTGTAAATGGGGAACGGGGAAAGGAGGAATCTAATAGAGAGAACCGATTTTGGCCATGGATTATCACCGGAAAAATATAGGAATGTACCATTGTCGAGAAACTGTAGAGGTAATAGGCATATAGCACACCTCAGATAATGTGCTACAGTTTGTACGAATTAATTTGTATGGTATGTCATGATTTTTAATCCTATTAAGTTCAAAGTTTGAGGGGAAAAATGAGTTCATTTTATTCATATAGATAGATAGATAGATAGATAGATAGATAGAAGAAAGAAGAAGAATGGAAGATAGAAAGAAGATAGAAGAAGATATAAGATAGATAGATAGATAGATAGAAGAAGATAGAATATAATATATATAAATATATATATACATGGGTGTGTGTTTGTGTGTGTGTGTGTTATGATTTTTAATCCTATTAAGTTCAAAGTTTGAGGGGAAAAATGAGTTCATTTTATTCATATAGATAGATAGATAGATAGATAGATAGAAGAAAGAAGAAGAATGGAAGATAGAAAGAAGATAGAAGAAGATATAAGATAGATAGATAGATAGATAGATAGAAGAAGATAGAATATAATATATATAAATATATATATACATGGGTGTGTGTTTGTGTGTGTGTGTGTGTGTGTGTGTGTGTGTGTGTGTGTGTTGTTATAATTATAAATCATTGCTATCAAAATCTATAATCATTTCTGGAGTCAAAATTTAAATTTAAACAATAAGTTTCATTAAAATATATTTTATTGATTTTATTACGAAACGAACAGTCAATAAACTACTTTTATTAAACAAAATGTTTAATTTTCATTGCTCGTCTTTTTTTCTGTGAATTTACAAGCTTTTTCTAACAATTGAGCTAATTATTTCTCGAATATAACCTTTAACATTTCTGTTATTTCTTCTTGTTTTCAAAATCAAGCCATAGTTTGTTTTATTTGGAGTAAGCGAACAAATTCACTCACGTCTTTTATTTATGATGTCATTTGTTTTTATTTATTTAGAATCGAACGATTTATTTTTTCGCATATAAACAATATCATTTTACAATTCTCAATTAAACACTTTAACGACTTTTCGTCAAACATTATAACAAAACTAAAATAATTGCGGCTAGCAACTGACACAATTATTTAACATTCGATTTTCGCGATGTTATCAAGTAAATTTTTTGCTTTATTTCATCTGATTAAATCACATATACGTCGTGTCATTAAACTGAAGCGTCACTATTGTAAAATTGAGTAAGATATTTACTGCGTGCTTTAGCTGATTTAAAATTTTATTTAAAAAAAAACGGGCAAAAATTAGTTTTATTTCGGTAAGCGAAAAAATTCCTACCATGTCTAGTGTTTTTAATGATGTTATTTGTTCTCATTTATTTAGAATTAAACGATGTATTTTTTTCGCACAAACAAACAATACATTGTCCAATTAAACATTTAGAAGAATTTTAGGCAAATATTATATAAGGTAGGTGCAAGAATAATGTGGGTTTTGACGTTGAACTTCAAAAGATCATAACTCCTTTAATAATAAACTTTATTAATTGAAATAAGAACCATTAGAATCGACACACTTTTGTCAACGAGAAACAATTTTCTTTATCTCATTAGCATAGAACTCCGTTCTGGGTCCTGGATATGACCTTAAACTATATCCGATGGTAAGACTCCAGCTTGCGGGCTTTGGGGAGTTTGGAACCCCCCTTTAATTGCCATTGCTCTCAGGTCCACTCTGACCCGGAGTGGTAGTACCTATTAGTGTCCCAACTATGCGTTAAATAGAAACCAACTTAGCAAAAAAACAAATATATTCTATTAAAAAATTGTTCTTCAAAATAACTGGATTCGACATTAAATAACCTGAAAAGGGTTGATATGCCGTAAAACACGAACAACCAACCAACGAAGGTTCTAGAAGCGATGGAGACTTTGAAGGCCGATTCGGCATCATCTCGGCTTTTGAAGCATTTTTTTTTTTTTTTTTGCGCAGGAAGTTGTCGAAATGCCTGAAAAGGTGATAATCGGTGGGCGAGAGGTGAATATAGCAGAAGAGGCGGAGTCTCGTAACCCAATTCGTTCAGCTTTTTCAGGGTCAGTTGCTCAACATACAGGCGAGCGTTGCCATGAAGGAGAAATGGTCTCTTTATATATTGACCAATGCGCATACGTTGGAGCTTCTGGTGCATTTCGTCAATTTGTCTTCAGTACTTCTCCGCAGTAATCGTTTCGCTCGGATTTAAGAAGCTGTAATGGATGAGATCGGCTGCAAACAACTAAACCATAACCTTTTTGGGGGTGCAATTTCGGCTTCGGGAAATGTTGCTGAGCTTCTCTAGCATCCAACCACTGTTCCGAACATCGCCATTTGTCGTAGAAGATCCACTACTCATCACGCGTCACAAGTCGCTAGAGAAATGAATGTTTTTTGCTGCGCAGGAGGAGCGTAGAAGACACCTCAGAACAACAATGTTTCTTTTATTATCGTTCAATTCATGAGATACCCGTTTATCCAACTTTTTGACTTCCCTATTTGCTTTAAATGGCGAACGACTGTTGAGCGGTCAACCTCGAGTTCAACAGCAACTTCTCGTGATATGTGCTAGGATCGGTTTCAATTAAGATTTTCAAATGTTCGTTATCAACCGCAGTCGGCCGGCCGCGACGGTTTTCATCTTCGAGGCTCTCGTCACTATTACGAAATTTCTTGAACCACCATTGTGGTTCCTGGGCCAAACATATCATTGATATCATGAGCTGTCTATTATAGTTAAATTATATATATATATATACATATATATATATATTCTGCATTAAATAACTTGAAAAGGGTTGATATGGCGTAAAACAAGCACAACCAACCAACCAACCAACCAACAAACCAATCAGTTCTAGAAGCTATGAAGTCATTGAATGCCGATTCGGCATCATCTCGGCTTTTGAAGCATTTTTCGCGCAGACGGCGACGTTCGGAACAGTGGTTGGATGCTAGAGAAGCTTTTGTTTTCTATTTTGAAAAAGGGGGGTCCCTTTCTCCCGAAATTAATCAAAGTTCCATACCACCCACGGATTTTACATACACCGGACATCCCAGCAACTTGGTTATAAAATAATTATACAATGAGGTGAAGAATGATAGACGAATAAACAGCTAGACACTTCTCTACTCAAACATACCCGTGTACATTTGTTTGTTTTTCTTTTCTTTACTTTCATGATTCCGGTCTTTCTCCGCATTGTTTTTGGCTTTTAAAACTTCTATATATTCCTTTACCAACAATGATTCAAGCAAACTACTACCTACTCTTATATATATATATATATATATATATATATATATATATATATATATATATATATATATATAGTCCACATACATAACTGTTTCGTTGAATCACAACTCATCAGTTCGACTAGACTAGCACCTTTCTCAAGCCGAGGATTGAATCAAGAACGATCGCATATATATCCGGCAGTTCTACCCATCAACCCAACCTAGCAGCGCCCGTAAATGACCTCAATAAATGTTCATTTCAAACAAATATTCGTCCACTACTTTTATAGTACTTAAACTGCTTGTTTAAAAACAAACCGCGAGCCTCGCATTTACAGCCAATTAAGTAGCGGGTGAGATTATTCAAGACGGTTCTCTACCCAAAGAGGGGTGCTTACAATATATTTCTGTATATATATATATATATATATATATATATATATATATATATATATGTCATCAACATACAGCACTGTTTCGCAGCTGATCAGTGCGGCTAGACAAGCAACTACCTCATATATATATATATATATATATATATATATATATATATATATATATATATATATATATATATATATATATATATGTATATATATATATATGTGGGTGGGTTGGTGGGTGCTTATGTGTGTGTATATGAATACAAAAATCAACACGAAAAATATATCAATGTTTATATCTTCTCTGTATTTATTTCCTATGTGTTGACGTGTAGGAATACAAAATGTCTTGAAAAAAAAGCACATAATTATTCCGACAAAAGCACATAATGCATTCTTACACATCAAGACATAGGAAATAAATACAAAAAAGATATAAACATTTATATATTTTTCATATTGATTTTTTATTCATATATTTACTTTACTCGTTCATTTATTTCTATATATAGTTTCATTCTTTCAAACCAGATACAAGTAAGAGAACATGTCGTTTGCATATGACATTAAGAAACGTCAATTTATTTGTATCATAATTAATGCTTCTAGCGGTAGAATTGTTTTAAGCGTTCTATTTAAAATTGTTATTTAATAAATTTTAAACAATAATTATATTGATAACATATTTAATTTATTTGGAATTATTATTCCATCATCGAATTAAAAAAAAAAACTTTAAGAGTTATTTGCCCCTTATAATCTTCGGAACATTTAATTTGTTTGTTATCATTATTCTTTAAACAGCTATATAGAAATCGGTAAATTTTAACGATGTGACCCACTGACCCAGCGTCGTTTAATTCAAAGAAATAAATAAAGATCTACTGCCTCCCCTTTGAAATCTACAATTTATACATTTCTGTATTCTTTTCACGTTAATCTCATCGATTACAAACTTAAATTTCTAATTACAAAAAAATGTAAATTTTTACGACGTGACCTGGCGTCCTTTAATCACTAAAAAAATTACGACCTACTTTTTTTTAGCCCTAATACGTTTAAATAGCTTTTATAAATAATATGAAAGAAGAAAAAAAAAAGAAGAAAATGACATTTTAATGTGAGGATCACTTTTCTTTATAAATTTAACGTAAAATGAGCACCCACTTTTTGGCCATAAAGCGTTCAACGATACATGGCAAAACATGGCAAATGCAGTTTCTTTGTGGTGGGGGCGGGAGTTACACTTGAAACATAAAATAATAATATATAATATAATTGATTTAATTAATTTTTATGACACCGTTCTGTACTTTCACCTAACAATTTTATAAACAAAATGAATCCCAAAATTTGACAAATTCAATTTTTTTATTTTGGAGGGGGTGTTACATTAGAAACAGAAAATGGCGAAAAATTTAATTTTTTTGTAATTAATTTTTAGTACATCTTAATTTCTTTTGGGGTTCTATCTACATTTTTTGCGATCGTATGGGCATTCGCTGGTATGAAAATGATTAGTATAGCAGGTGTGTTCCAAACGGAACTTCATGTCAACCCAGGCAACGCTGGGTGCCCATGCGAGTATATATATATATATATATATATATATATATATATATATATATATATATATATATTCACCAGACTTTGAAATTATTATCGGCTGGACCCAAAACAAATTTAAACAAGCACTTGCCCGATTCGGATATATACACAGCTATGAGGATATAACTTGGAAACTATTACCAAACGGATGTAAAGAACATATAATGTGGATTTTACCAAACAAGTTAGATCAACAAAAACATTCATATCTTTTTTCTACTAATACTCCTGCTACAGAACTTCTGATAAATTTATTTTCACTTTGACTTTCCATGTCTCACTGACTTTAGCAAATAGGGTGCATACCTTTATAACTATTTGCTAATATTTTCACTCCTCTGATGAGATGGTAGACATCGAAACCCTATAGGTTAAGGAGATAAACTTTCTAAAACATTCTTTGTCTTGCTTAGAATAATAAAAATTCTTTGATATGAAACTCAACCACTTCATTTCATTTCAATAAGAGTTTTTTGAAATTCATTGAATTACAGTTTAATATATATATATATATATATATATATATATATATATATATATATATATATATATATATATATATAAGTTGTTTTTTTAATAGTAGAACGTGTTGAAACCAGCATCACAGGGACGCGATATTTAGTAGGATTATCGAACTATTTCGCAGTATTATTTTAAGACATTGCCTTAACCCAGCTTTCTTCTTAGTATGACGACTAGTTTCGCTGATCTCTGATCGCATAGTCGTGTTCACCATCTTAGATTATGTTCACACACGCTTGCTTACCTGAAATAAAAAAAAATGTTAAAAATACGACCCTCTTTTTAAGGTTTACATGTTTGTTTCTATCCCTGGAAAACGAAAACAGTTAACAGTGATTGTTTATCGTACCTCAGTAGGAGGAATTCGACGCCCTTAACACCGAACGTTTATTTAGAATAGTCTGTCCTGACTGAAATTTTAGACAGACGCGAGCGATGTAGACAGGAACCGGAAATTACTTCAATGTCCTTACTGATCTAAAATCATACATTATAATAATATTGACTCATTATTTTTAAAGATTACCGAAGTTAACCAACGTTGGTTTGGATCAGTACACACCCGGCTTGGGGCTGATTACCGAATTGATATTCATAAAATGTACTTCTTTAAACTAAGACAGTTTAACTTACAGTAAGACGCCTCTCCTCATATCATTTCTTTTAATATACGGCCGCCTACGAAATGCATTAAAAAACTGTCAATCGATGAGAGAGAGACAGAATAAGGTAAGGCCTGATCTCCATTTACTAATGCTGAGAAGTCATAATTTAGACGAATCGAACATTTCAGAATAATTTCATATAAAGTAAAAAAAAAATACGAAATTTATCGATTTGGTTGGAAGCCGTACATATCTAAATCGATTACTTACTTATATAATGTATTTATGATTTTTTAAATTACTTTTTAAGATACGGTTTTATAAATTTAAAATGTTCTCAATGAAGATATTTTCAGAATTTTAAAATACAAAGCGGTTTACGTACGACAC
>NC_136492.1:26055201-26122701 GCF_053919585.1 Euprymna scolopes | reverse complement strand
ATATATATAAACCAATATATATATATATATATATATATATATATATATATATATATAGCTAGATAGATAAATAGATAGATAGAAGATAGATAGGTAAACCAATAGTTTAGCGGTACTAGAAAATGGAATACATTTTGTGAATGAAATGGTTAGATGACCACGATATATGCTTATAAATTTTCTTTCACATTTTTTTCTCACCGCGCGGACAATTGTAACAGCGTTCTCTGAACTACCACGACCCTGCAGCAGAAGCAAATATACCGACAAGAGAATTGATGGAAAACGAACAAAGAATATAGTGCTATTTTATCGAGAGAAACGTGTGAAAATAAAAAGAAACCATATCAGTCTGCGTGAGAAAATTAAAATAGTTAAACAATACGTATTCAGATAATCTGTAACACAATTTTGTGTATGTCAAGGAAGAAACAATAATTTATACACACACAAGCACACACACACAAACACACACACATATATATATAACTACTTCCTTTACTCACATAAAATTAATATACGAAAGTATAAATTTATGCGTAAGCTTTAAGTATTTACTTCAAAAGTGCTCAATACGTAGGTAGAGCTAGTTAGTTAGTTATAAAATATATATGGCGATTAAGCTACACTGAATATTCCGCGTTTCATACACTCTAGGTTTCTTCAGGTTATGCGCGAATTTTGGACAGACAACCACAAAATTCGTGCATAAGCCTGAAGAATCCTAGAACGGATGGAACGCGGAATATTCAGTGTAATTTCATCGCCATATATATTTTATAACTAACTATATATATATATATATATATATATATATATATATATATATATATATATATATATATACTTCAGAATACTATAATGCAATAGATCTACTGGTATGGAAATCCAGTGATTATTGGTTTTACAAAATATTATTGGCTGTAATATTTTATAATATTTTATAAAGACAATCCCAGCTAAGTAAAAATCCCAGCTAAGTAAAAATTCCTCAATATACCAGATAGAGCAAATAAATCATAATTTTGTAACTTAAATATTATGACGTGAAATGGTTATCAAATACAGAATTTTTATTATGTGCAAGACAAATAATACATTTCAATAAGTATATCTCCTTAATCTATAGATTTCGAATTAGACATGCTGAACTTGGCCAAGGGTTTTAGAGTAAAAATATACACAAATACTTGAACCCTAAAATAAGAAAAAAACATAAACAAGACATTCAAAAAACTAATAGACAATTCAAATATTATAGTAAAAACATGAATATTCCGGATGAAATAGAAGTAAATACCTTTTTAACCCTAAATTTTGTTGAAATATCACGTTAACAATAAACCTAGTGTTTGATTAATCGCACCATGCGTTTCTCATTTTGGTAGTAGAAGTAAGAAAATATTGGACAGGATTAGTCCACTATTAAAATCTAAAATTATACTTAAACATTGGAATTTTCTGCGGAAGTGATAGATTGGTTTCAGAAAACAAAAAAGAAAAACAGAAACAGTAGGTTTATTATGTTTGATATTGATATTAACTCGTGATCTATTTGAGAAAGCACTAAAATAGCAGAAACTTAAACAGACGTTACTAAACTAGAAATATAAATTATAAAACTAGTTAGGAAAACCGTAACTATATATAATGATGAATTATAGACAAGAAATAAAAGAGAGAATCACTTTGATGTAACCATGGGCTCCCCATACTCTGCTAGGCCTTTACATACTAAAGTAGATAAATAAAACGTATCGGATTTAAATGGGGGACTATATAGAAATGATCATTATTTCTAGTTAATTCCAGTGATCGGAATACAGAAAAAAAAACTAGGAAGAATATTAAATTATTTTAATGAACAAAATTTAGAAATAACTATAGAGAATAACTGTAAGAAGGTGAACTTTTTAGATGTAATTCTAAATCTTAACTAAATCTTAATGATAACACATACGAACCATATCACATACTAAACCAAACATTATTCTATATATTCTATATAAGTCAAATCATCTCAAGTGTATGTAAAATGCCAATGATATCTCAAAATGAATATTTATTTGACAAAAAAAAGGTTTATTACAATGAAGTCTTAATTAAATTAGGAAATCATGGGGAAATCAAATACACAAAAAGACCTACATGATAAAACTAGCAGAATAAACCACACAATTACATACAACATGAAAGAAAGAGAGAATATAAAGAATGAAAACAGATATAAAAATAATAAAACGAATAAAAAGAATGAAATCAATATTAATAGGAAATCGCATAATACTGATAATAAGATTAAAAAATAGGAGAAATAGACGCGAAAACCAACTTTGGTTTAATCCGCCTTTCAGTAAGCACATTCAAAATAATAACTCTAATGAATTTTACAACATAATTGATAAGAACATTCACTCAGAGAATAGATTATGTAAAATAATTAATACGAATACAGTCATACTTTCTTTCTCACTCACTGCTAATCTTGCAAACACTATAATAATATCTGATAAAAGAAACATAATGCTGAACAATAATAGAACGAAATCAGGTTAAATAAATTTGGGGAGAAAATGTAAAATATCGGAGGAATGTCCACTGGAGGCGATTGCTTAATTGTAGAAATTGTGTACAAATGTAAAGTTAAGGTGGATAATAGTAGGAGAGTATACCTTGTGATACGGATTGTTCGTTTAAGGACCGATTCAGAAACCACGCTGCATCTTTTAAAATATTTTCAAAGAAAATTTTAAACAAAAAAATGAACTCCATATAAAGTTGTCTTTATGGGAATAAAGTTCTGCTCTCGCGCCTAAAACCGTGCTGAAACAAATATATAAAGGAAAATCCACAGAATATAAAATAGTAAAGTATAAAAGAAAACCATAAACTTAACATTTAAATTAAAAATGGTGAAATAATTAGATAATTTAGTAGGTCTTCAACTTCATATACTGAAGATAAAATTAAAGGAAAAATAGAAATAGATTTAATCTTAATAATAGTTACGGAAAATAAGATCAAACTCTGATGAATTCAACCGCACTAAAAAAGTAAAAATAAAAAACAACTTCCAGGAGTGATCAAATGCTAGACACTGGCACAGACTAGGTGGGGAAAAAGTAAAATTAATTTTAGCATATAATAATGAAAATAAATGAAAAAGATAAATTGAATGGGCATCGTGAAGGTAAAATTAAATGAGGTTGATCAATAAATAATAAAGCAAAAGTGAAAATTTAATAAATAATAAACGAAAGTGAAAAATTAAAATTTGAGATTTAAATGAATCATCAGAATAAGATATACAGAGTTATCCCTCTTTGAGCACGATATTTTTTAGATTAAGTCTTGGAATAGATAACTAAATGGAAATTAAATCTAAATGATTAAACAATGATAAAATTACAAAAATAATATTAAATTTATAATTCTTAAATTAATAATTATGCATTGTTGATTTATTTTTTTTATTAAAAAAATAATTCTTTTAGAATGAAATTTTAGTAACAATCTACTTCTCATGAAATAAAACTTTAAGTAAAATCGATTCGTAACATCGGGGATAAAATCAAAAGATAGCAAATTTTTCGAGATGGAATAGAATATAAGTGAACGATATAACTTTAATCGAGTATTTGAAATAGGTCGTCCAGTACTTTCAAAATAAATAAATTAAATAAATAATTTAGGAAAAATATTTAATTAGTAATTGTCTGTATTTTTGAGATGAGGTGTTTTCATGAGATAGAGATTTTCGAACCCAACCCTTTATTATTATTACGGGGGTACCGTGTTCGGACTCCAGCTAGGCTCTGGGACATAGTTGCTGATTCTCTGGTTTTAATGTTACTTTTCACTGCCTCCGTTCAGGATTGAACTCAGCACGGTTCGAGACTCCTAACAAACGGTTCCCCCAGTTCGATACAAAACACCTGATGAAGGCCGGAGGGCAAAACGGCCGAAACGTTGTGTCTATAACAACCAAGATGAGGAAGTCAGTCCGACAATCTCACTCAATGAATATTTAATTAGGTTAGAAACAAATCGGGGATTAAGCTAGTATAAAGATATACGATGCTTGTATACTTATTGAACTATGCTATTTTTAAATAGTATTTTCAAGTTAAATTAAAGTTTTACGATATTATTTTTTATCAATTTGTTAACTGAAAGTACAGAAAAGTAACAAAATACCCTCCTCTCATCATGTTAAGAATAGTTTTCGAAATAATAACGTTATAATTTCAGCACGATTCAATAAGTGCACAAGTACCAGATAAACAATTAACAGAAATGTAAATCCCAGAAATAGGAATACGAAAATAGGGCGTCCCAAATATTACATGGCCATCGGAAAACGATTTTTAAAAAATGATGAGGAAAAGAGAAATTCTACCGCTTGGTACTGTTAAAAACAAGATGAAAATCTGTTCAGATATGTATTAAGTAGTGTGTCGTTTTATTTAAAACTGTCTGATGAGATGCTATTCTGGAATATTTTTGAATAGCATAAAGTTTAAAATTGTCTAAATGGTGTCGAAACAATTGGATTATAAAAACAAATACACAGAATGATGTAAATGTTTGTTCTCCTTGTCTTGGTTTTGAAAACTTTATATGAATCCTCGATTACAGAAACCGATAATCCTAAAGTTTAATATTTGAGTCAATTTACATGGCTTTATGTACATTACCATTTGTTGATATTCGGAATATAGGCTTTTGTCATTCATTCATTGTATATATATATATATATATATATATATAATCATATAAATATATATATATATTATATATACATATATATATAATCATATAAATATATATATTATATATATATTATATATACATATATATATATATATATATATTATATATATATATAAATCATATAAATCATATATCTTCGAAACTCCGCGGATTAAGGACTATCCATTTATCTAGTGTTTCCTTTTCAGATTAAATATGTTTTTACTCATTTCAAAGTGTTTTTAAACATGTTTTATTAACTGTTTGCTCATATATATAATCACATATAAAAAGTCTTGGGAACATTACAAATGCGCATATCTCATGAACTATTCCAGGTAGAAAAATGAAACTGGTGCCATTTTAAAGCTTGCTTAATCAAGTTTTTGGTCATACTAATGATTTTCGTCTTATCTTTCCAGGTGCAGTAATGGCGTTCTCTAAACAAGACAAGGCATTTTGCGTCCTCCAATTTGCAAAGACTGAATCGTCGACATGTGTTCAGCGTGCATTTCGCAGGAAATTTAAAAAAGAAGCCCCTGATAGGAAATCCGTTGTCAGATGGCATGCTATATTTGTGAAAGATGGGTGTTTGTGCCCAAGTAAGCGAACAGGTCGCCCTTCAACTTCAGAAGATGCAGTTGAGCAAGTTCGGACAGCCTTTTAGCGGAGCCCCCGTAAATCAGTGAGAAGAGCCAGCAGGGAAGTTCAGCTTGCTCCAGCCACTGTCTGGCGTGTCTTAAGGAAACGACTGCAAATGGTACCTTACAAGCTCAAGTTGGTCCAAAAGTTGAAGGACACTGATAAGCCACTTCGCCGTGACTTTTGCATTGCAATGCAAGAGAAGTTGGAAGATAACGGCTTTGATGACCGGCTTGTTTTTAGCGATGAGGCGACCTTCCATCTGAATGGCAAAGTTAACAAGCATAACACTCGCATATGGGGTACTGAGAATCCTCATGAACTTCTTGAGCACGAGCGAGATTCACCAAAAGTGAACGTGTTTTGTGCAATTTCCAAGAAAGGTGTCTATGGACCGTTCTTCTTTGAAGAGGCAACTATCACTGGTGAATCCTATCTCAACATGCTGGAAGACTGGTTAATGGCTCAGTTGAAAGAAGCAGAATCTGATGACTTCATTTTTCAACAAGATGGTGCACCACCAAACTGGAGTCTTAGAGTAAGGCAGTTTCTTAACACAAGGCTGCCTGGTAGATTGATTGAGAGATATAGGCGAGGTGATGACGTTCTCATGCCCTGGCCTCCTAGGTCTCCAGATCTTACCCTGTGTGACTTTTTCCTTTGGGGCTTTGTCAAGCAACAAGTCTATGTGCCGCCCCTTCCAAGAGATATTGATGAACTAAAGGCTCGAGTAACGGCAGTTGTGGGAACCATTGACGTCAAGATGCTGGAACGCGTTTGGCAGGAAATGGACTATCGACTAGGTGTCTGCCATGTGAGGAATGGTTCCCATATTGAGCAACTTTGAAGATTCCCCACAAAACTTGAAACTTTAACCTTTCCAACGGTAACAATTTCATTTTTCAACTCCCAATAGCTTTTGAGTTATTAAAAATCGTTATGTTCCCAAGACTTTTGAAACACCCTGTATATATATATATATATATATATATATATATATATATATATATATAAGCGAGATATTATATCTAAGCTTATATATAAGCGAGATCTTTATCTGATAGAATTCAGATAAAGAATTCTGATAGATATTACTTGCAGTAATACTTTCAAGGTGATCCGAACCAAAAAGGAAAAGCTGAATATTTAAGAATAGAGCAATATATAAGTTCCGTGGTTAAATTTTAAATTCTGAAAAAAAAACATATAGAGACATATATTCGATTTAAGAATTTATTGTTTGACAAAAGGAATATATAGAAGGGGTTATTTTAATTTCCTTAATCCATGGATTTTCAACAATGGCTAATATCATCGGAGGAAATGAAATACGGTTAGCAAAACCTGCAACCATTCCATATTTTCAGACCATGATGCGTCTCTATCTCCACCTCATCTGCTCACACATCCGCACATCAAAAACAGCACACCTACCCCTTATCACGCACACCCCTATTAAAAATCACAAGAATATCCATTTCCCACTTGAATCAAGAGGTCAACCCTCTTAAAGAATACTAAAATACAATTCCTCCTCCCTTGCCGAAAAAATTCCATTAAGAACCTGTATGCTCGCCCAATTTTAACCTTCCCCCTCTTTCTTTACCCTCTCTACTTCACCGCACTCTCCTCTTTCCCTCATCTGAAAGGCTTCCTTCATCCACTATCAACAAGAAAGCGAACTATCTTTCTACCGGAACTCACATCAGAAGCAAGCCGTCCAACACACCGTTCTGAATATCATCTCCAGGATTATTTTGCTATTCTGCTACCTATACCATTGATTTCGAGGTCCATTGCATACTTACCACAATGTTCAAATTCTATTACTCACGGAGATAATTACAATGGAATGGTATATCCACCCAATATCAGATACACTTTGTCAACACCGAGAAAGCATTTGAACTACATCAACCAACACACACCCAACGCAACAACGGCTGCCCCGTATACTTTTCGAAAAATCAATAAGGAGCAATACACTTTCGCTATATGGGAATATTACTTTCTCTCCTGACTCTATTTTGTGCCCACCTGGATTTATAACCCCGAACGACATTGAATTACCCAGGTTGTATCAGCTTCTCTTTTCGTATAATTTTTTCCATATAATTATCCACAACCACTCAAAAACTATTTTCAATAATTGTGCTGAAAAGCAAAATTAGCGTCCATTCGCAACTGAACATTTTGCCAACTGCATTTCATTTCCTCTGATGGTATGAGCCATTGTTGAAAATCCATGGATTAAGGAAATTAAAATAACCCCTTCTATATATTCCTAAATAATAAATTCAATAAATTCTTAAATCGAATATATGTCTCTATATGTTGCTTTTTCAGAATTTAAAATTTAACCACGAAACTATATATATATATATATATATATATATATATATATATATATATATATATATATAATTTAACCACGAATATATATATATATGTATATATATATATATATATATATATATATATATATATCAATGACAAAAGCCTATATTCCAAATTTCAGGATATTAACCATCTTACGATTTATTCCTTTAATTTAGTTGACACTTACAATTCGTGACAGTATCTGTTTCGTAGCACAAAATCAATCACTAAATTATTATATAAATCAGTGAGTCTATTTTGCCCTTAACCAATCAGAAGAAATAGCAACAATCAATTAACCAAAAGGAAGTAAAATGCGTTTCGACATGATTAAAAAATCCGGATATTGGAAGATAAGTTTCACATACCTTATATTTTCTTTCATTACGCCATTTTGAATTTTAGAAATAAAGTCACTAAAAACCACATATACGTGTTAACAAATTCTATGAATTTAGGTATATTCTGCCAGAAAGGTTCTATTTATTAATTAGTAAATTTATTATTTATAATTAATATATCCATATTTACCCAAATAACATCAATGATGATAATCTATTACTGATGCTTACATATACAAAACTAAAAAAAAGAAAAGAAAAAAAACCTATGTTCAATTCCGGTTGTTTTACATTGGACTCACTACTTATCAAGGCCCGAAAGCCACTCGAGTATAAGAGGTAATTAGTGTACGTTGGTTACCGGGATGACAGCGTATTAATAGTTAGTGTAAATGGTGTAAAAATGGACTATTTAAGGAGTGTCTCAAAAGAACTTGTTGACATTGGACTTGACGCACGACCATATTGTAGTCAGTTGGGAAGCAGGGCAGGAGAACAAGGTTCTACAGGCGGGTAGTCCTAGGAAAGAAGCATTGTTCATGAATCAGAGTTTAGATTTAGACACAGGTGTAGAATGGAAGAAACTGTTGATTGTCGATGTATCTAGACAAGTGTTTTTATGAAAGTTTGGCAAGGGAGGCCATTGATTGAAGCTCAGACGAGCACTTGCCATGTAAACACCGATAGAACAGTGTAAGCTCACGACGTCTCTTCTGTTGGGAAAGAGGTTGCAGAGAAGAAAAAAAAGGGCATGGCCTACTAGGTTTCGAAGCCGGTTTGAACTTTGTTAAAGCAAGATAATTAGCTCTGAGCAGCTCCTGCCTACATATGGTAACAGGAATCAGTTTTAGAGAATATCTGGTTCTTTTACAGATAGAGGATTGCTTCGGGAGTTAGATATTTTTTGAATCGGTGAAATGACGCAACCGCGTTCACTTTATATTTGACTAGCGGGGTACCCGGCGTTGCTCGAGTGTTGAGGTGTAGTAAGGACCCCCGAGGGAGTGGAATCAAAAGATGTTTTAAACAAAGTGGTATAAGAGCGGGGTTCAACGGCGTTGCTTGGGTCGAGTAGGACCCACGGTGGGGGTGGGGATTACAAAATTATGTAGCAGGGAGGGGGAAATGCAAAACAAATACATGCAGTTGAGAGAGAAAAAAAATAGTGGTAGTCGGTAAGCATGCTCGAACCCGTAACGCGAACGAGAGAAGAAAAAAAGTGACGTCTTTGCCGATGTCTTCATCGTCCGACCGGAAGTTCGGAACGTTAAAAAGTTCAAATTAAGCCAAGTCAATCCCACCGATACGATGACTTGCAAAAATCGCGATGCAAAAAAAAAAAAAAAAAAAAAACAACAAAAAAACATTAACAATCCTCTCCTTGTAGAAAACTGGCCAGTTGAGGGTGAAAGAATTAATGTTTTTGGCCAATGTTTCGATATTTGTCGTCCGAAGGGTCGAGCTTTATAACAATACCGATCTCGTGAGGATCCGTCGCCCCTGTCTAAAGTTTTAGCGAGACATACAAACACATACGCATACACACATTTTGTCTTTTATATATTAGACTAGCGGGGGTATCCGACGTTGCCCGAGTGTGGAGCGGTGGGGGGGGGGTAAAATAACAGTAAGAAGTCCGAGTGGAGAGAAGTGTTAAAAAATTGGTAGTAACGGGAAGGGGGGGGACCAAACCAGAGAAAAGATGGGCGGGTGTGGTTTGAGCGCATGAGAGAAATCCACTTTCCCTTGACTACCTGCCCGAACCTGAATGATAACGACACGTTCGTCAGCCACACAACGTTGCGGTGTGAGAATCACGTTTGTTATATTCATTACAAACTGTTACTCTTTAGAGTCGGATAGTCCAACGTGACTGTCAGCTGTCGCTGGTTGCAATAAAAGAAAAACAATTACAACAACCTGCCACCCGGTGAAACAATTACGTTTCTCTTTTAACGGCGTGCTTGAAAGCCCATCTCACGGTGCGTCTAATTGCGAACGACAAATATGTTTTGTAACCCGTTTTGCCGGAACCTGAAAAAATTAATTCAATGAATAGAACAGTTTTCCATAAATTTTACGAGTACTAAAACAAAATATAATGATATTAAACCTATGCAATATTTCTCTTTGGCTGTCTGTCTGTCGGTTTGTCTGTTTCTTTGGCTTTTACTCGGAAAATACTAGTCTGACCTGGTTTAGATATTGTATGTGCCTGTATTGTGTCAAGGTGCAGCGTATTAAGCATTATGGTGTCCGTTCTATGCATATTTGGTTATTAATAGAGATAATAAAGGATTAGTATTTAAGTTTCACGTTTTTTCTCGGAAACTACTGTGCCGATCAAAATGAAATTTCGTATGCACAATTAATTTAGCGAGCATCGAGTTAACTATTTGATGCTGAGTTAGAAATTTAAAAAGATTTATAAGGATTAGTATATGACTTTTCTCGCAAACTAACGGCTGATCAGGCTGAGATTTTGTATGGACCTTTGTTATTATAAGGTGCAGCAAACTAAATATTATGGTGTCTGTTTGATGTAGAGTAAGAATTATTAGATATTAATAGGGATAGTATTTCATGCAATAAGGAGAGCAAATTAAACTATATTCAATGTGAAATAAACCACGCATTCTAAGTCAACAGGCTATAACATTTGACCATTTTTAATGCGCCAAAACGTAAATATATAAGCAATATTCTAATTTTAAAAATCAATGAATGTTGCTTAATTCGTTTCCAATGACTGGAGATTAAATTCAATCTATATCTAGAATATTTCAATCTATTATAAAGTTCGATCCTTGTCTGGGTTTTTTTTTTTCACAATTTTTATAATATGAGCAAGTATGTTTTAAATTTAGAGAATTACATTGAATCTAGTTTAAATTATGTAATAATTACAATAGAATTTGGTGAAATTTTATGACCCTCCTTGCAGAAAACCGAGCAGATTATACATAATCATTTGGGCCAACTTTTACATATTATTCATGCGTTAGAATGCTCTTTCCAACAATACCAATTTCGTGGGGGTAGAGGACAGCTGAGAAAAGTTTTAGCGAGACATAAAAACATACATACATACATACATTTAAACAGATTTTTGCCCTTAATATTATAGACGTGCAAAATATACACTTTCACAAAACGATTTTCATGCCGAAAACGTACGTTTACTCACTTTTGTTCCAGGAAATCTAGATTTACGAAATAACCCAATTTGCATATTATATAAAAGAAAATCTAGTTTAATAATTATTTCCTTGTTTGTTGCAATAGGAGTGTTTTAACTGTTCTATTCAGAAATATTATTTTATATTGATTTATATTATTTATTGTTAATTTAATTTATATTATTTTATTTTTATTATTAGCCGATAGTTGCCTTTAAAAATGGAAGTAATTTATTTATTTAAGCTCTGAAAGTTATTCCCCGTTTATTGTCGTACACAAAAATGGATGTAATAAAATACGTATCAAGTGCGCTTGAAAGCCAAATCACAACGTAATATTAGGAAAATAAATAATTATTTTACTTTTTTGAAATTTATTAATATATATATATATATATATATATATATATATATACTAGCATGGATACCCAGCGTTGCCAGGGTCGAAATGAAGTTCGGTTTGGCCACACCTTCTATACTAAGAATAGTGACCAGTTTTTCATTATTATATGTCAACTCCATTGTTACCCCAACAAAATTTAAAAAAAAAATAAAAGAACGAATGAAAACACGAAAATTTACCCCCCCCCAAAAAAAAAAGCGGAAGTATGTAACAAACTCTCCACCAGATATTTCGGCAGAAGAGATACGAAGAAAAGCTAATATCCGGGTATGGAGCATCTTTTATGACTATATTCCAGTTTAGACGAATTTCTTTTATGCTCCCTTAGTCTAGAAAGATTTGTTATAACGGTTTGTTGCAATGAAAATACCAAAGTAGAGTTTGTGTTTATCGGAATACACGTTTTATGCTATAAAAATTATGAGTTTTGACTTATTATGTTATTAAAAGAATAAAAATTAGCAGTTACGATGTCAAAAGAATGTTAAGAAAAAAACTGGCATTAAAACGTAAATGAAAGTTTTTTTTGTCTGTTTTTGTTTTAAATAAAGAAACGTAGTGGAATTGGATTGTTTGTTGATTTAAAAATAAAAATCCACTGGATTGCGAAATCACGGAAATTATTTTATTTGTACTGATTCCAAAAATAATGCTTGAAAGTTTGTGTGAATTATTTTTTGTTTGATTATCCGCTGAAAAAGAAATTAAAAACAAAAAAGAAAATAGGCGTACAAGGGAAATAATTCAAAACTGAAATAACTGGAATCGGTTTATAAAAAAAAATCGATGTTGGTAAAAATAAATTAAATTAAGTATGTTCTCAATATAAATCAAATTTAAATAATAGACTTAAATAAACACTTAAAACAATCCTATCACTACAAACAAGAACTAACACACCGCTATTTAATAAATCGACTTCCCTTAATGTAATATGCAAATGAAGCCATCCCTTAATTGTCTATTTTGAAAGAATAATACTATATATAGGAATTAATAAAGTATTAAAGTAATGGACCTTTTGTATATGTTTATCAAATTGTGAACAAACAAACAGACAGACAGGAATACGAATTTACAGGGGCGTGCAATAAGTAATGCTCCTGACCCACTTCCCATAGCAGTAGAGCAATGGAACTTGCCACAGTCTTTCTCTACATAGAAACCACCCAGATTTATGCATTTCTCCCATCGTTTGATGCAGCTCTGGAGACCGTTTTTGTAGAAAACACCAGGTTGGTCCTCCAACCACGACGTGACTTCAGAAATCAAGGCTGCATCATCTGGGAAACACTTTCCTTTCAAAAACAACTTCATGGCTGGGAAGAGGTGAAAGTCAGAGGGTGCAAGGTAAGGAGAGTAGGGAGCTGCAATTTTCCACATAACCCATAGAGATACAAATCATTGCACATGCAAAATTTCAGCTAGATCAGACAACTGGAAGTGGGTCAGGGCATTACTTATTGCACGCCCCTCGTACACCTCCAAACACCCGGGCAACGCCGGGCTGAAATGCTAGTATATAAAAACTCAAAGGACATTGTAACGAGTAATGTAACCCATTTTCCGGTTTACGACATCCGGTTGCGCATGCGCGCATAAACATAAACCCATAACAACGTAAACAAATAAACACAAATCGCTTCTTTTGCAGATTTTTACGTGTGCACTGAAATATTAACGTTATTATTTCGAAATTATTATTTAACATGGGAAGAGTGTGGGTGTTTTGCAACTATTCTTCATTACAACTATACTGTCGCTATTTTCTTACAACTGAACAACTTTAACCCATTGACAAGCAAAAGAACAATTGTAGTAAAGCCAAGACTACTACTACTACTACTACTCTCTATCCGTGTCTTTTCCTTCCTTCCTTCCTTCCTTCCTTCTTTTTTAATTTTTTGTTTACATTTCTAGATACAAAATAGTTGTGTGAGAACGGTGAATTTGTTGGCACATTTACGCAAACGTCACGAACAGATGATTCGATGTACAGTTTTGCGTCTGTCCCCGTCTTTCTCTCTCTTTCTTTCTCTCTCTCTCTCTCTCTCTCTCTCTCTCTCTATATATATATATATATATATATATATATATATATATATATATATATATATGGTGTTTCTGTGTGTCCGTGTGTCTTTGAGTTCGTTCCCTATTGACTCGAAAACAGCTGGGTCGATTTTTATGACATTTGCCATGAAAATACTTTATATGCTAGCAGCATTCTTAGATTGGTTTTGTGTTGGAATGTCTTCGATAAGTACCGATAATTGTGGGAGTTAAAACTCCCAGGCTAACTCGATTGTCGCCATTTACTGGAGATCGACCTAGCTACGTCACTTCCTCTTTCTCATATTTCTCCCTCTTTCGCGCTCGATCCATAAACAGTCAATATGTAATCAAGAACCGCTCTTGTGGCATCGACCACCAACCAGCTTACCTGACGAACCTGTAGGCCTCTCATCAATCACAAGTAACCTTACCCATCTCTCAACGAAGTATTATTCTTTCTATCTCTTTCTTAATATTTCTTATGTAAATTTATGTAAATAAATTGCATTTTTCGCTGATATATACCGGTACGTTTTTCGGCGTCATCATGCGACTTTTTGCTCATCAATCCTTCTACCATCAAATACACTCACCATACACATGGGGACGGGATCGTCTATCACACAAGCAGACAATTCTGTCCCTCCTCAACAAGTGGTAGACCGCCGACGTGATCTTTTTTCAAGAATTGTGACTTAACGAACATTTCTCATGAAAGCTTAACAATCTACGTTCCAAAAAACATTTTAAAACGTTATCACTGTCGCAAATGAAGCACATGCTGATATATCGTTAAATAATCAGCGAAATATACACAAAAAAGAAGAAATCAACAAAAAATGTATTAAAAAAGGAGAAAAACATTTTTTCGTCGCATTTTCAACTGCATCAATTATCTATTGTCCGCCATCTTTATTTTATAACTAAAATGTAAAAAAATCGGCCTCAAAAGAAAAAAAAAAATTCCGTCGCAGCCGAAATAATTATAATAAAAAAGAACAATACGTTTTATCTATATTCACGCACATTAAAAATATAGACATTTTAATCTCTGCTTCACATTTTTATGGCGAAGCGTATCTTTGAACAATGATGTCTGTTAAAAGCTCGACGATACTAACGGACTACTATCTTCACGGGCATTTCGATTTTTCTTGCAAACGATGCACTTTGCCGTTACAATCCAAATAGGAAAATAATTTTAATTACGTCCTGAGAACAACGGCGCTCTGAAATATTCTTAGACCTTCTTTTCTCGGCATTTAACTCAAATCGTTATAACCGAAGCAAAATATGATTTTATCATCCTGAAGGGTCAATTTTTCTGTTGCATTCCTTCTTATAAACCAGTTTGTTCAACTAAACTATTTTTCTGAGGACCAGTTCTTGTTTACCTCAGTCGGAAACGCTTCACACGAACAAGACAATGTAGAACGAGCACCTGCAACGAACAAACGTCACACTACAGCACGGACGTAACTCTAGCGATATACATCCACTGTAACAACGAACAAAAATAACTTTTTATTTGAACGAGAATCCTAACAACTTTAATAGCACTCTCAACGTATTTTCAACGCCAGAAATTATATATGAATTCGGCTGTGGATAACAAAGTCTAATTAACATTTCATCGCACATGCGTTTTATATATTGATTTTGCTGTGGACGACGAAGCCTCAAACATTGCGTCGTACACGCGTTTTAGCTACGTATAAAATTTTAACTTTTTTTCACTTAATCTAAAATATTTTTTTGCCATGTGCGAATATAAAAAAAAATCCAGCTTTCAATTTCATCATGGAGAACGTGCGGCAACAAGCCCATTGAAAAACTCAAATAGCAACTCTCACGCTATTTCAACTCCAGTTTTCAACAATTATGGAAAGGGAAAAGCGATAACAAGTCTCTTCAGCAACATGTTACGGCGCATCAAGCCTCTTCAGCAACGTGTTACGGCGCAACAAGCCTCTCCACGACATAACCACCCTTTCCAGCAACACCTTACAGGATATCAACCTTTTCTAGCAACAAACGCGACAACCAACTCAAAGATGTTCACCAAACATTGTACACTTCTGGACCTTACAAGGGCTCACCTCATCTCATCTCACTAAAGCTCCCCAGCCAACATGCGTAAGCTGCATCACGCACACTAAGACACTCATTCCTGGACGTTCAGGCCGTAATGACCCACTGAGTACGTCGATCATCTGAACAACGTTGACACAGCTCTCTAGAGACGGGCCAATTTCCTCGCAGACTCATTTGTGACCGTAAGCATGTAGTCGACATATTATTCGCAGCTAACGCGAAACAACTTCAACCCACTGTGCCAACCCTTGCACACGCTTCATAGACTTTGCGGCAATACAGTCTATGACCGCAACACTCGCACTCCATAACTCACAATGTCGCTCCTGTGACCATTCCACAATTCTACAAGCTTGGACACTTTTTTTCCTGATATCCTTTAACGTCGCAGCTCCTTTTTCACCTTGACACTTATTAAATAAAATTTTTTTTTCTCGTTCCCTATACAATGGACACACACACACACACATATATGCATATTTTTCTCCAATTATCTTTTCTTTTCTCTAGCTTCCTGCTAACTAGGAAGGGAGTATTGTGGGAGTTGAAACTCCCACATAATCTATAATCAAAGCGATCCAATTAAATAACCAACAGGTGATTTTAGCCGAAGTTAACATCTTACAGAGCCTGACACCACAAGTGAATTTGAGAAGTTTTATTACTACACATGTTGAAAAGCCCAACATATAAGACTCAACAGTAGGTTCTTTGATATGACGGATGCGCGTTCGAAATGAATGTTTCTGTTTAATCTCTAATTTCACAACGATACTTGGCTTTATTATTTTAAACTTAAATTCAGGTGAATAACGCCATCCATAGAAAATCAACAGTAGATTCTTTGATATGACAGGGGCGCGTTCAAAATGAATGTTTCTGTTTAGAACACAATTGAAACATGATACTTGACGTTCGCATTTTAAACTTTAATGCAAGCCATTATATATGAAAATATGAACATATGAAAATAATTTTATAAAATCAACAATAGGTTCTCTACAGTGCAATGTAGATTACAATCTATTGTGAAATTAGTGTCTGGTAGAATCATGTGAAGCTTCCTCTAGTTGCATCACGATGGGTCCCCAACAAGAGCAGGCGATCAATCAATTTGATGGAAAAATAGGGTATTTCATCGATTTCGATGACAATAAAAATGTGGGAGTGTGAAACATTCGTTGATCCCCATTTCATCCCGAGAAACGTCGAGTCATCTTGCTAGTATGCATATATATATATATATATATATATATATATATATATATGATTACTTAATTTAATCCCATAAATTAATATACGAAAGTATAAATTTATGCGTAAACTTAAAGTATTTACTTCAACAGTGTTCAATACGTAGGTAGAACTAGGTAGTAAGTTATATGCATAAGCCTGATGAATCCTAGCGTAGATGAAACGCGGAATATTCTGTGTAGCTTAATTGGCATATATATTTTTTAACTTACTATATATATATATATATATATATATATATATATATATTCTTGGAAGTTTTTCAACCTTTAAAACTATATTAAAAATATATTAATATCAGGTCCTTTGTTGAAAAGCAATTTTACTAGTAAGTCAGTTAATCTCTTGCAATCACTGCATTAGTTTATTTCCAAGATATACAACTAGCTTTACTACTATTTTGGGATCATCATTTTTTCAATATAGAACACTGTTTAAAGGATTTTCAAATAAAGCAATATATTAAATATTGGCTACTCCAGCAGTGTCATCAAACATGATCTTCCTTAAAAAAAAAAACAAGATAGAAAACGTTTTGAATATCAGATCTACTTTCTTATATATACATACATATATATATACATATATATATATATAGTTGGTTGTTGGTTGGTTTTTGTTTTATGGCATATCAACCCTTTTCGGGTTATTTAATGCCGAATCCAAAGATTTAAAATTTTTAATAGAATATATTTGTTGTTTAAGTCATTTTCTATTTAACCCATAGTTGGGACCCTAAAAGATACTACCACTCCGGGTCAAAGTGGACCTGGGAGCAATGGTAATTAAAGGGTAGCTCCACACTCCAAAGCCCAGAAGCTGGGGCCTCACCACTGGATATAGTTTAAGGTCATATCCAGGACCCCCATTGAGGGACTTTTACCCTCTGCAGGGGGGCAGTCGGTGTATTCTAATGCCCCACCGACAGGGCCTATATATATATATATATATATATATATATATATATATATATATATATATATATATATATATATATATATATATATATATATATATATATATACTAGCAACACTCCTATATTTTTATTGTCATCGAAATCCATGAAATCGCCCGGAAGGAAACTTCACACGTCTCCATGCAGTAACTTTGTCCAAAATATATGTTATTCTATATTGCACTCTAGAGAACATACTGTTTCCTTTATAAAATTATTAAAAACAAAAATTATTTCCAGTTAACGAAAAAAACACGTTAAGAAATTTGCGTGCGGGGTTTGAAACTACATATCGCGTCAAGCAAAAACCAAAAAATAAAAAAAATAAAATAAAATAAATGTAATTTTCCAAGTCTTATAAAATTTTTTGCAATTAATGAAAAAAAAAAAATTAGGAAAATTATTCGTGGAGTTTGAACCTACAGACCACGGCATGCAATAAAAAAAATCACGCTATCAACTTACCCACAGTAGAATTTTCACGGCCCATTGTTCTATCATTGTTGCTAAGAAACGACATGGAAAAATGACTTTACCGATGATAGATAAAATAAAATAACGGTTTCGATTATCGGTAATTATCAGGGATATGCTGAGACAAAACTTAACTAAGATCACTTATACACTACAGTTCTGTAAATTAAAAATAAACAACAAATCCGTTCAGCCGTTTTGGAGTCTATAAGGAACAAACTCACACACAGAGATAAAGTTGCATTTATATGATTGTAGAGATTATTTATATTTGTTTTCATTTAATTAGAACTTAAAAATGCTTATACGTTCATACTAAATGATTATACAGGGTTAGACACAAGTAGTTTAACAGCATTGTTTTATTACTAGGGCTGTGACAACAGCATATTCTTTTCATTGTTATGAATCTTAAGCCGTTAATATCTTAGATGCGGCATAATCATGTTGACACACCAGTTCCCGTTTGATCACCGAAGTTAAGCAACGTTGAACCTGGTCAGTATTAAATGGGGGGGCCATTTGGGACTTCCAGGTGCTGTATGTGCTCTCCGCTTATCTCGGCATTGTTTCCCGTCGTCCTGGTCTTCTTCTTGCCACTGGACCCGAACAGTGTCGATTCAGGAGAGGTGTGGTTAGAGATTGCGCGACCCTTGCTTCACAATTACACGCGCAACTACAGGGGTATCGTTTGTCTTTCGAGACTGAACGGAGGCATCGATCGATATGTTTTTATATAGACTGATGTGGTTCTCGATTGATTGACTGTGTCAGATATATACTCAAGAGTCAAAAGAATGAAACTAATTGTCACGGGACTACTTATTACATATAGCTATAAGTATACGTAAAAACAATGTTGATATCACGTATACGTACAGCTATATGTCCATCTACTTTTAACTCGCCCTGTATATATGAAGGACTATGATGTATCTCTTGAATGTTGTCACACGTTGAAACAAATGTCAAGAAGAAAATATGGATTCCCCACTTCCGCTCCATGTGCCAAATTTTTCAAATTGTAAATGAAAGAAAATATCTAAGTCAAATATTCTCGATCAGGTTTTATGGCGTATTTACTCGGAAGAAATATCTTTGTTTCTTGTTTATTTAAAACTAGATCTTCATAGACTTTGACTAGGCAACATACTACAAAATGAGGCCGTTGCCGTGACCCGCTATGACCGTGAGAATGTTTTATATATAAAAATAACTACATATAAATTCCAGCTAAAGTTATACATGAATAGCTAAACGGAAAATAAACAGCTATTTATTGTCAAGTCGCTTATAGCAATAACAAATGTGTATTCTTTATAGCTACGTAATTATAGCTTTATTCACTACTAGCAGGCCACCCGGCATTGCACAGTTGTAAAATACGTTTAAATATGATATTTTAATTAATGCAGATTTCGTATTTATTATTATATTATATTGGACCTTATATATAGACATTCAACAGGCTCCATTTCACACCTGACTCAGTTCAAACACCTGTAAAACAGAAACCACAATTATTTCAGAGCTGTAATTTGCCACATAACCCGTAGAGATATAAATCATTACACATGCAAAATTTCAGCTAGATCAGACAATTGGAAGTGGGTCAGGGGCATTACTTATTGCATACCCCTTGTACACCTCCAAACACCTGGGCAACGCCGGACGGAAAAGCTAATATATATATATATATATATATATATATATATATATATATATATATATATATATAACTCAAACGACATTGTAACGAGTAAGGTAACCCACTTTTTAGAAAGTTAAAAAAAAAAAGGAAATGACTCTTGCGCCACCACCGAGAATCGAAACCCAAATGTTTAGCTTACGATTTACTTTGTCTTTTGACGTTAATGATGGTACTATGAAAACATGTTTACTGAAAAGCTAAAAATTAAAACATGAACCAATAGCTATTACGTCACACATGCATATTCGTGATACCGTCGTTTGACTATTACCTGTCAAATTCCAGTTTGCACAAATTTTCTACCGGCTAAAACCAAAATATAAAGTTTCGCATGGGTTTGAAAATGCAATATATGAAGATCCATGTCTTAGACTAAAGAGTGACTGTAGAGTTTGGTAGGCAATTTTTTTAAGCAAAAATATATACGCATACATAAATATATATAAAAAGAGCTTTGTGCTTACTATAACCTTTTTACACAAATATTACGCAAGCATAAATCATGTAGAATATCTGCATGAATATAATTAAATGTAATAGTAAACTAAAGATGATCATCCCATGAGAAAATCGAAGAAAAAAACTATTAGGGAATTAATCAAAATTAATATTTAAAAGAATATGTAAATTAGCTAGATCTTTTGCAGATAAATGCAATTCCACGACCCATATCTAACAAAGCTGTATTGCCTTTTATAATATACAGAAAAGTTTTTTTTTTTTTATATATGAATATCAATCCACACAAAAAAAACACACATATTGGAGTATAGATTGTTGCTGTGTTTAGGCACCAAAAAGCTAATACATCTATAAACGTGAGAATGTGTTTTTATAAGGACACTTCTCAACTTAGATACTAAACAAATGTTTGATATACGGACTTGAAATTTAGTATATTGGGTATTCAGACATGTGGACAACTTTTATTCGATTTCCATCCAAAAAATGAGCTGCTTAGGAGTAAAAATTGAAATTTGGTACTTGGTCATTCGTTTGTCAACTGTTTATAAAATTCGCATCGTTCACATTATGTTAAGAATAAATAAGTTTAAAAACACTTTTTAAACATCGTGTAAAGCTGGTCTAATAGTTATCATACTTGACTCACTGTCTTTGCGTTTTTGTTTCGATTGCATATTTTTCTTTTTACTCGCAAGCAGTGAAGTATTTAGAAAAAAACATAATACTCGCATACACATGTCTCAGGTTTTTTTTTTTAATTCTATTTTTTAAGGAATTTAACCTTACGTTTTTTTTTACCGGGCAATGCGGGGTGCATCTTCTAGTATTTCTATAAAAGTGAGAATATGCGCGTGTGAAGACAAATCACCATTTTATACCCAACGAAATTTTTCATCCACAGACTGGAAATTTTGTTCGTGGTGTATTCTAACATATCGAAAAAATTTAATCGATTTTCATCCGAAATAAAGGGCTACTAAAAAATTGTGTTGTGGCGCGTCAGCAGATTTTGATCTGTTTGTCAACTGTTTCACGAATGCGCATGCGTACATCGTTCATATGACAGATTACTTATGTCAAGTATAATTAGGTTTCGAAACACTTTTTAAAGACGTGTCAGCTGGCCTAATAGTTATCGGACTTAACTAACCGACTTTAGGTTTTAGTTTCGATCTAAACTCGAATATTTTTTAACTATTTAGAAAAAAGTACTCGCATGCACATGTCTCAGTTTCTTTCCGTTTTTATTTTATTTTATTTTTTTAACGGAATGTCCCGTTACGTTTTAAAACTACTGTATTTCTGCTAATAATAAATAAGAATTCTACATTAATTAAAATATTATATTTAAACGTATTTTAGGACCGGGCAATGCCGGGCGGTCTGCTAATAATTGATAGATTTGGACAAAATTCTACACGAATCCCCCTTTTAGTCGTTTAATGAGTCACGTAAAACTAAACAAGCTACATAAATTTTATATTATTTTAATATGAATTCTTTATTGAGATGAGTATTATTTATATTAATTTTTATTTATTGCGGACTATTATTCTCATCTTTATTAGTTGTTGCTTCGCGACGTTTCGACCAACTATTCCTCTGGCCTTCGTCAGGTGGTAACCGCGACGGATAGGAACTTCGAATCTCCTAACTGCATTCTCAGCAATCACTGCCATCCGTAGTTGTTGTCGTTTCACCACGTTTTGGCCAAGTAAGCCTCTGGCCGGCTTTGGGTAGGATTGAAACCGCTATCTTCAGGCAATGCTCATCTGGAACCGAAGAGATTTAACGTCTCTATCAACTGCGCCACGGGCCCCGAATGGCGATCAAGGTTGGATTTTTGGTCTTATAAATCCACGTTTATTTATTATCTGATCTTCCATGGTCGGGTCCGTACCGAATGGTGTATATATTTTTTTAATTGGAATTCATTATTGAGAAAAAGCCGGCCAGAGGCTTACTTGGCCAAAACGTGATGATATGACAACTACGGATGGCAGTGATTGCTGAGAATGCAGTTAGGAGATTCGAAGTTCCTACCCGTCGCGGTTACCACCTGACGAAGGCCAGAGGAATAGTTGGCCGAAACGTCGTGAAACAACAACTAATAAAGATGAGAATAATAGTCCGCAATAAATAAAAATTAATACATACATTTTGTGTAAGATTGTTCAGTCTATAGAGACAATGGATACTCCCTGAAAGGGTAGCTGCGCCGGTAATTTTGAGGCAACTGTTGCGCAATCTCCAAGCACCCATCTCCTGAATTTGCACTGCTTGAATTCAGTGGGAAAGAAAAGTACTAGAAGACTGAAAACAATGTCGAGATAAGGAAATAAGAGCACATATAACACTTGGAATTTCCAAATGGTAACCTTTTTAGTAATGACCAGGCTCAATGTTGCTTAACTTCGGTGATCTAACGGGAAGCGGTATGTCAACGTGATTATGATATATATTTTGCATAAGAGACCCGCTACAATACCCCGCCTCCATAAAAAAATAATTACGGAACCCATTCATGTTATTCTGTGTGTTGGGACGATTAATCAGATGCGAAATTAGAAGAATTGGAACTTTTGGAGATAGCAGAATCGGTATCGGTATCGGTATCGGTATTGGTATCGGAAAATTGTGTGACTCTTTTTCGGTGCCAGAAATGTTTTTTAATTGTTTTCTATTTTTTGTTTGTTTGTTTGTTTGTTTGATCTTGTTTAAAACTATATTTTAAATTGCTGGTACTCATGATAAAAGCATAAATACTCATACTATCAATAAAACTGAGAGCTAAAGGCCACCTCCCTTTACAGGTGAATGTTAACATGCACGAAACTATACGCACAAATTATATGAGGTTTTCGGTAATCTGGAAAGCAAAACTATAACAACACTAAAAAATTTAACTTTTTTTTTGAAGATTGTAACGTTAGTACCAGACGGATAACCAGTTGGGAATTCTAGGCGCTTTATGTGCTCTCCGCTTATCGGAGCATTTGTTTCCAGTCGTCCTGTACATACACTCCACTTGCAACGAGTATTTAACAATGTCGACTCAGTAGATATATGGTTAGAGATTGCGCACATCCTGCTACAAAAAGTTTCATACGCAGGCACCCCTTCGTGGCTATCCATTGTCTGTTAAAACTTGAAGGAGCCTGTTCCTAATAAATATAAAGCGTAGCATTTCTATAATCTTATTTTTGTTGAAATCATATAAAAATGAAATATTTTTTTTCCTTTGAAGATTGTAACGCTGGGTATGGGGCAGCCAAACCAGCTGCCAACACTCCCCTGCTTTTTATGGAAAACAAGAGTTCTTGCTAGTATCCTCGTTGTAGCCTTAAATGCAATTGTTTGGATCTCTTTTGCACTTGGTTCCCCAGGAATATTAGTAAGGTAGAACTTCAGGTTCTTCTTCATAAGCATGTGGAACCTATAAGAACTGGTATGATTGATATCTCCCTAAGATCCCAGTTTCTTTTCATATCATACGTGAGACCTTGATATTTGGTCTGTTTCTTCCTTTTCAGCTCTGTTCAGACCTTCATCAATAGGGACAATCACTTCAACCAAGGTTGCCACTCTCTCTGACTTATTCCATATAACTATGTCAGGTTTGACAGCAACATTCTCAAAGTAGGTGGCTGTAGAGATTACATGCTCGTAATGTATGGAATATAAGTCATTTCCAACTGTTCTTTCAGGTTGATGCTCCTAGGACTTGCTGCTACACTGGATGTTTATGTATGTACGTGTTGATGAGTGGCGAAGTGTGTAGAAATGTATGCATGGTTGAATGGATATATATATATATATATATATATATATATATGAGTATATGTAATGTGAATATAAATAAATGTTGTTTGTGAAACAAAGAAAAATATGTTAGATAAATTGTATATGTACATTTGAAATGGAGAATAAATCATATATGGTGGTCCGGAAAAAGAGGAAAAGCAAATATAAGACACAAATTTATCGCCAAAGAATGAATGTACACGAAAAACATTAATATCATTTTATTCTGGTCATTAAAGTGATCAGAAAAATACTTTAATACAGCAATAAAAAAATCCTCTCTGCCATTATCGTTTAGTTGGGGTGTGTATATGTGTGCGATATATATACCATATATATAAACGAGGAAACCATGTTATATTGTCGTGTATATAATGTTGTCTTTATTCATACACACACACACACACACACACACTTACTGATATTGTTTATTATGGTCTTCATTTTTATTTAACTATAGCTTATCCCCATTTCTGTATATTTTATTTTATTTTATATCAATTTTTTAATTTTTTATTTAATCTATTTTTAGTAAACGTATGTTTTCCTATTCTGTTCCTAATTGGCATGAATTCCGGTCTGATCGGTTAGTCTTGGTTAGTCCAAGGAAAATAATTAATCTATCTTATTAATTATTTAACGTTTTGTCTTTCTTTATCTTTGTTAAAGGGAGGTAATTCGTGATTCCTTGATTTTCTATTATATTAAATTTTATATTTTATTTTTTATATATTTTATATGTGTTTATGTATATATTGTTTTTATTTAGTTTATTATATATATTTTATACGCCTATATTTTGATTAATGAATCAGTATCTCATATGCTGTTATTTTATTTTATCTTTGGTTACTATGTATCTGCTATCAGGTCCTCAAGGATCTTATATAAACTATTTAATTTCATTTACTGACTTGTAATGTCTAGGTCTTTTTATTTCTATTGAATTTATATATATATATATATATATATATATATATGTATATATATATATATATATATTTGGGGGGGTTATGGTGTTCTTTAATATAGCCATAAAAATTCTTAATATTTTTATACTTACAATTGCCTAAATATCTATTTTCATTTTACAAAATTATTTTATGAGTTAAATTGACTGCATTTAGAATACTCTCGAAGAAATTCCTTTAGGTAGAGTCTTCGTTTGTTGTTCGGTCCTCCCAGTTTATTAGGAGCGCTTGTCTCCTATGTATACAGGCATTAAGAGTTTCACTGCGGACGTTTAAACAGGTCTCTGGGGGTCATTTATAGTCTTTATAATGTTGCATTTCTCCGCATCACAAAGGGGGCACCGTTTTGAGGCTGTTGGGTATGCCGATCTTCTCTCTATGATCTTCCATTTAATGCTGAATGGTGTTTCGTTGTATTTTAACTGCCATACTTAGGCAGCTAATGCTGTCTTTATCCTTGTTTTTGCCCTAAATGAGCTGTTGTGCATGTAAAATCACTGCTTAAACGTTCGTTTGTGTCATACCTATGTATATTTCTGGTGTCGCTTCATATACGAGGGACTTCACCCTGCATCTTCCCTCTAATGGGCAATCTTCCTTGGATCTGCCAGAGCAGCCCGCATTTTCATTTTCATTGCGTTCCTTTGCGATGATCTTTTTATTGATGGGGTGCTAGAATAGCTGACCTTAACTGTGGTTCAGTTGAATAATTTGTGCAGCTGATGCTGTGGAGGGAAATTTCTGTCTTGCAGTTTCAGGAATAAATGTCCCACTCATATTTTTGTGTTGAGGGAAAATGGTGATGCAAACCAAATGGTGCTCTTCCTCCTGTTGCCCGTTTTTTGTTAGCTGATGTTGGGTTGGCTGATAATGAATGAATGCGTGAATGTTGCATTGACATGACATTCTTAAAGATAAATTAAATGACTGAAAAATGGGCTGAAATAGCTTAAATAAATAAATAAAAAGTAAATGACTTAGAATGACGTTAATGAACTTAAGGATGAATTGAATGACCTTAAGAATGACTTGAATGCTATAAAAAATAACTGGAATCCTTCAAAAAACAACTTGAATGATCTGGAGAATGACTTGAATGGCTTTGAGACAGACTCGTTGTAAAGTGGGTATCATTTTACATTAAATTAATACAGAAAAGTGATCCCCCACTTTATATCACAAAGTTACAAACATAAGTACAGCATGTAGTAAGAACAGATACTACACTTTGATCTTGGTGAAAAGGCCAAGCAAAGGGTATTTATTTGCTCCCCCACCGAGCAAATTAGGCACAAGGCCGATTTTTAATGTGAGGAGTGAAGGGAAAATGGGGACCAACTCCCCGGGGAGTAGGGAGGCTGGATAGTGACAATTGGTATGAAGGTTGGCCCCTACATTGACCAAGGTCTTATATGTGGGATCGACCCAACATATGGTCTTTGCTTGCAGTATCTGCCGGAACAAATACGACACTTCGAGCCTGGCCAAAAGGCAAAGAAAAGCTTAAAAAGCTAAAACAGCATGTATTAACAATTGACCTTTGATCTTAACCAAAAAGACCAAGCACAAAAGTGTTACAGACAGACCGACAGACCGAACGGCCGACAGACCGACCGACCGACAGACCGACCGACCGACGGACTGACTTATAGAGTCGCTTGCACGCGACTAAAAACCGACTTATTTTGCGTTTCTTCTTTTTCAGACAATTTTTACTGAAATATTTTGCGTTCAACAAAAATTTGAATAAAAGAAAACAAGGCAGCAAAATTTTGGAGAAATATTTTTTGATTATTTCTTAAAAAATATTTTTAGAATAGTATTTATTTTAATATTTTTTAGTTGCAACTTCCTTTTCTGTAAAACTTGTATGATAAAGAGAAGACGCAAATAGTCGGTATAATTTATTTTATTAGTTTTAATAATTTTGCGTCAAAAACTATTAATCCTATATCCGCATTTCGAACTAAAAATATGTAATAACCTCTTGTTCATTTGCTATGGTTTTTGTTGTTGCTGTTTTATTTAAATTCTCGTTAAACGCACAAAATTTCGATAAAAATGATAAAGGAGAAGATGTAAAAAAAAAAAAAAGAAAAAAATGCTGTTTGTTTTTTTTTGTTTTTTGTTTTTTTGCGTAAAAAAACTATTAAAACGCATTTCGTTCCCATATCCGCATTTCGTAAGTTTAAATTGCAACATGACGTCAGCATCAGTTGCCCATGTTGACTAATCAATCTACGAAAGCCCATATAGCCTAGGTTTTGTATCAGAACACCTCCGATAAATATCAAAAATCGATAATCGAAAAATCAGATTAAAGAAGGGCCAACCAGATCATTCATCTGGTATTGGTCGGGCTCAACGTCGCTTAACTTTGGTGATCTAAAAAAAAAACTGTGTGACAACGCGGAAAAAATATATATATTGAAGTAAGAATAAAACGTTTGGACTTTAAAAAAAAAACATTGCCGGTGGTTTATAACCGAGTTGTTTGTTGCGTGGTTTAATAGTCATTTAAGTCAAGCAGGATAGGCCAAATGAAAAATAGAAATCCGTTTCGTGTTCTAAATTACATGATGTTGCGTAGTAAGACACACGTGTCATTCGTGGGAGAATTACTTTTTTTCTAACTAGTTTTTCTTTTTTATGTTTGCTACTAGTGTTGTTTTGTTTCTATTTGCTTGTCTTCGTACGATGGCATTCTTCCTTTACTACATTTACTCCCACCTCCAGAGAGCAGAGTTAGATACAAGGTAAGTTTTGAATGTGGGGGGGTCCAGCTCCCCAAAAAGGACACTCTGGATAGGAACAAAAATAATAAAATAATGTCTCAGCTATGAAGGGTTTCTCTTTCACTGACCGAGGACAGAAACTGTGAGGTGTAGCATCAGAACAGATACTACACTGTGATTTGGGCCCGAAGGCCAATTGTTGGAGGGTTGGAAAAATCGAGCACTCTAAAAAAAGAAGGCACTTTGCATTTGAACAGAGATAAAAAAAAAAAAAAGCTCTCTCAATCTACAGGGTGGTCAGAGTGATCTAATCATTATATGAGTATTTTCGTGTAAGAGATACATTGGCCGACTTTATTTCAAATGAAAGTGCTCAACGATAAGAAACGAGTTTAGGCTAATAAGAAAGAAGGTATGTCAAACGATACGTGTGTATTTATCAAGGATTTGATAGAGCCAGTGTGTAAATACACAAATTTATCCATATATATATATATATATATATATATATATATATATATATATATATATATATATACAGGGTGGTCAAAAAGTCAGGTAACATGTTAAAGGTAGAAAAAACAATATGATCCATTATAATCTCTATTCGTTTAATATTATTTGTTTAAATATTTGAGTGTAATATATAAACTACCCCTCCTGATTTCTGGCTTTGGGGCTATGTAAAGGTTAGCGTTTATGGCAAGAAGCCTGATACAATAGCGTCTTTAAAGTTATTTATTGAAGAGGAGATTGCGCGGATATCAGCTGACATGATTACACGTGTTACACAATCAGTGGTTAATCGCTTCCAGCAATTGATAGAGAGAAATGGACGACAATTAACAAAATAAACATATTTCATGTTTGTTTCATTTTATATTTCAATGTATGGTACTTAAATATACGTGTATTGCTAATATCGTTTTTCTTTAAAATGTTACCTGACTTTTTGACCACCCTGTAGAAGAATTATTCCTTGACTGGCCGAGGACAGAATCGACTAAGTCTAGCATCAGACTAATTACTGCACTTTGTTTCTAGCTAAAAAGATGCTTTTTTCTTTCTTTCTTTTCCCCTCCTTATTTTTTTAATGTTATTTGTGTTTTTCTTGTCCTCTCTTCTCAGATTTCTCCCCCTTTTTTTTCTTATTTTATTCGTGTCATTGTCCTGCTTATCTTCTTTCTTCTCTTTCCCCTTTCTTTAAATTCTTCCTCCTCCTTCTTTTCGCCTACTCATTTTTCTTCTCTTTTAATTGTTCTTCGATTTCTTCTCTTCCTCTTTTTTAAAAAAATATTTTCCATCATCCTACTTCCTTTCTTCATCCCTTACCTCGTCGTCCTTCTTTTGTGCACCTATTCATTTTTCTACATTTTATCGTACTTACTAACAAGGAGATCCGATGATGCCCACGATTGACCACGATCACAAAATGTTCCATGCTTCCATTATTGTCATCGAAATCGGCTAAATCGCCTATTTTTCAATCAAATCAATTCATTGCTACCATAGTGCACCGGAAACACGATTAACGTGTCTCTCTTTAATGAATTAATTAGTCAACAATACATTGTAGTCGCCATTGCACTGTAGAGAAAATACTGTTGATTTTATAAAAAAAATTTTATATAATGGCTTGAATTAAAGTTAAAGTGCAAAAGTCAAGTATCATGGTTCAATTGTGCCCTAAACAGAAACATTCATTTCGAACGCGACTCTTTTTCTGAAAGAACCTACTGTTCATTTTATACGCTGGGCCCTTCTGCTTGTGCGATGAAAAACATCTCATGCATTTGTGATGTTAAATTTGGTAAAAATCGGACTGTTCTTCTTTAATTGGAGTTTTTTTTTCTAATTATAGATTTTCGATACTTATCGGAGGCACTCCTATTCAAAGACTCTCTAAGAACACTCCCAGTTGGTTCAGAATTAACACGCACGCAAACACACACGCACACAGACGCACACACGCACACACCCAGACACACACGCACACGCACTGAAACACACATACCCAGTCTCCTCATCTTTCTGTTTCTTCGTTTTCTCTTCTTCTTTATCTAAATCTTCCTCAACTCTACTTAAAAGTGTAGTATCTGTTATTCAGATGCTGCACTTCAATTTCTTGTTCTCTCTCAGTAGAGGAGAAATCCTTCACGACTGAGACAATTTTTAGCTTTGTTCCTTTTCTCCACGTTAAAAAACGACCCTGATGTCTAACTCAGTCCCGTGGGGAGGCTTTGTGAATAGGAACTCTACTTATTTTATATCTCTTTCTCAACCCACCTGTCATCCTATTCCTACTATAGCCCCTCAGAATTCCTCCCCGTAAAATAAAGTCAAACAAGTGAAGCATGCATAGTCCCCCGTGAATGCAGAGTGAACGAGGCATATAAAAATGACTAAGTTCAGAATTTGCCCCCCCCCATTTAGCCTCAAAAGTCCCTAAGGTCTTAACATATTTAAATTTGAGTTCAACACAATGAAAAAAAAAATTTGTGACAAATATGGTAAAATAGTACCAAAAGTGTTTTTATTAGCCCTCAAAGAGCCCCTGGGGCACACCCAAAAGTTATCGCGAAGTATAGACAAATAAAACTATATAGAAATGAGTTAAGTTTTATAAAAATCCAATACATCAATTTTTTTTATTAAACACAAAAGTGTCAATTTTAGCCATTTTAACCCGAAAGGTACCCCTAGGAGGGCAACTGGGTTTTTTTTCCGTTTTGTTACTTTTTTACTCATATCATGTTTAATGTTTGTGCAAAATTTTTAAAAATTCCAAGGCGTAGTTATTGAGAAAATGCGAACAGACGAACGGACGAACGACAAGGGTGAATTTACCGGTCAACCCTCTTTTTGTCGAGGGGACTAAAAATGGCGATATTTATTCCATTTCACGAAGTAAAAACCCCACAAAATATAAAGAGTGGGTATTGAAAACTTGTTTTTTCTAGAAATTCTGGCTTCAACAAGGACAATCTCTAAAAACTCAGCTTTGACTGTCCGTCTGTGGAACACAATACTGTTTGTCTGCTTCCCGGCTGAATATATATAACATGGTCGTCTTCAAGTCAATAAACTCCTATTCGCTTGTCTATTTAGATAATGTTACCCTACCCAAGTTTCCACTATGACTGATATTGTCGCAAAACCTACTGAAATCTTTAAACCTTATCCTTGAATGGCTTTCGGGCCTTGATAAGTGGCGGGCGACATTCTAAGTAAACAAAGAAACTTGTTATCGAATTTCCATTAAGACGTAAAAAAAAGCAAATACGACTTATTTATTTTTATTTATGTTCCAAAAATGTTTAAAAAGAACAGCATCTGATGTCGCTAAGCTGGTAAACACTGCGTGCTTACGAACTAATCATTCATACTGACAACGTGACATTCGAAGCAGGTGTTTATTATATCAGTATAAACAGTTTATAAACTAACTTTATGTAATGCTGTAACTATGTCACCTTTCTCAAATACATTACACTACACTCGCATAGATTATATTCTATTTAAAAACTCTGGGAATTATAAATCTAATTTTAATCTATTTAATATTCTGTTTGTTCTTTCCTTATTTAGCATGTCCATTATGATAAGAAAAAAGGCCAAATATAATCTTAAAAAGCCAAACTGCTTTTAAAAAAATGCCAGATTTGCGTAATTTTGCTCTAAAAAAAGGCTAATCTGTGAACCTTTGACAAGAATATGAGAGTAACCTCCATTTGATGTAACCTACTTTTTAAATACCATTATAATAATATATGATCGTTATTATAATGGTGCTAGAAAGAAACTTGTATAAATTACGACGCGCATCCGTTGCTCAATATAGAAAGAGGTCAGCGGAGCGTTACGTTAAAGAAGGGAGCATTCGAAAGAAACAGGGAAAAACTGTTTGCCAAAAGATGCTGGACTACCAGAGTAAATTAATGTCTGTTATCATGTGAGTTTATTATTTGTATTGAACTATTTATCACAATATTACTTTCTTAATATTTGTTAGTACTTATTAATTTACATAATTTCGGTCATTCTATATTTAAAATGCAATATTTGCTGCGTGTTTTTGGCTTTCCTATTCAGAAAAATAACGTCTGCGCTATCCAGAAAAATATTAACTTGATGAAAATATATCTGTTAATCTACGGAATTATAAAACTAAAATGAACTTGTAACGGCTGTTGCAACCCCACATACTGTTTACGACTTCCGGTTGCGCATGCGTACATAAACATAAGCGCATAACAGCGTAAACAAATAAACACAAATCGCTACTTTTGCAGAATTTGACCTGCGCAGTGAAATATTAACGTTATTATTTCGAAATTATTATTTAACATGGGAAGGGTGGGGATATTTTGTGACCACTCTGTATCACAACTATCCTGTCGCAATTTTCTTACAAATAAAGTCAACTTTGACCCGTTGACAATCATAAGAACAATTTACAACGGTGATTTCACCACCGCCTTCCTTTTTTTTAAATTAATTCTCCATTTTTTAATACACCTTTCTTAAAAACATTCATACATTCTTAAAAACATTCATACATTTTCTTCTACACTACCAACATAAATAAATAACCCCGAAAATATGTTTCTTTTTTTATTTGCGTGACAAATAGATAATCAACGCGACAATAAAACGTATTGTTTTACTGTGTACGTTTTCAGCGATTTTTCGCGTTTAAATTATCCAAATAAACAATTGTTAATACTTTCTGCTTTTTTTTTACATCGTTCATTTCCGTATTACGTTTAAGCTATTTTAACGCAATTTTCTTAAAAATAAATCTACTTTAACCCGTTGACAACCATAAGAACATTTACAACGGCGATTTACCCACCGGCTTCCTTTTTTTTTTTTTTTACATTTCCTTCTCCGTTTTTTAATACACTTAGAACCTTTTTTATCTACACTCTTGACATAAATAAATACATTCGAAAACATGTGGAATGTATGAGGAATATTGATCCAGCACGCTTATGTAATGGTACGAGACTAATAATAGAGGCGCTGTATAATAATTTGATTGTTGCTAAAATTATTGCATCACACTTTGAAGGAGAAATCGTTTTAATTTAATTATCAAATTATTATTTGGTACGAATGTCCAATTATAAGAAGGGAGAGTTTAGAGACGTTCGGCAGGACTCTCAAGGATATATGTGGAAACAAGAAAACATTCGGAGGGACATCGGCGGTGTGCAGTGGTGACTTCTGGCAACTAATACCAGTCATAAAGAGAGGAAATGATGTTTACATTTACAATGCTTGCATCAAAGAGTCGTTTTTGTGACGTAAATTTAAGAATTTTTTAAAAAAAATAAAACATGAGAATTCGAGATAATGATGAGTATTCTAAGTTTCTTATAAAGATTGGTGAAGACAAAATTGAAAAAAAAAATGAAATTGGTGAGATTAAACTGCCTGAGGATTTGATAACCCGTGCAGATAATGTTGACGAATACGTTGGATACATTAACCCTTCATTTGACAATGTTTGCTGAAAACTGCATATAAGTACTATTTAATGATACAGTTACAGCAATAAATCATAATTGTATTGAAATATTTCCTTGACAAGTCAAAGAATATTTATCATTTTATTCTGTTCTTGAAGGAACAGAGGCTACACATAACCCAACAGAATTTCTTGATTCGATAGAGTTATCAGGATTACCTTCATATAAACTTGAACTCACGAAAGGAGCTCCAATCATTTGTATAAGGAATATCGATCCACCACGCTTATGTAATAGTACCAGACTTATAATAGAGGCGCTGTATAATAATTTGATTGTTGCTTAAATTGCTAAGTTTGAAGGAGAAATCGTTTTAATTCCAAGATTGAAAATTGTTTTATCTGAAGGTTACAATATTCCGTTGCCAGAGTTCAGTTTCGTATACAATTAGCATTTGTTATGACAATTCATAAGTTTCAAAAACAGACTTTACAGAAAGCTTTAGTTTATCTAGACAAACCTGTCTTTCAACATGGACAACTCTATGTTGCTCTCAGTAGACTTAAGCGAAAGGATGACATAAAAGTTTTTTTTTTAAACACTCAAATTGTACAAAAAATGTTGTAAATAGAAAAGTATTGTCTTAATTAGTTTTATTGACGTTATTGTTAACACATAAATTAAATATTTATTTGCTGTAAAATAAGTGCATAAGCACCCGTGCTTTTCAACGATACATATTCAATAAAAGAAATGGATTTATATAAATAACCCGGATATAAGAGAGGTGTTAGAACCTGATAAGAAGTCTCACTTAAGCGAAAGGATAACAAAAGTTTTCTTAAAATTGTACAATAGAAAATAATTGTCTTAGTTTTATTGACCTGATTATAAACATATAAATTAAATATTTGACCCAACGGGTCATGAATGTTTGTTTAAAGTAAATGGAGAAAAGTTACATTTTATTTTTATTTTCTATTTAAAAAGCCATTCTTAACATGAGGAGAGTTTTTAACCATTCTGTACTTTCAACTAACAATTTCATTTAAAAACGATATATCAAAATTTGAATTTAACTTTAAGTATTATGGTATCTGTTCAGTGCACATTTACCTATAAGTATGGCAAACCATTCATAATTCGATGACTGTAAATTTTTTTTTCAAAAATAAACAATTATAGACGGAACGACTCATAGAAATCTATCTATATTCTTTTTTCATTTTAATATACTTTCATAGAAATGTTTCTGTTATGTCACAAAAAAAACTATTTTCTTTACGTCACAAGTGTCACGCTCATACATTAATTCCATAGCTAATATTACATACTGACCCAACGGGTCATGGGTAGTCTAGTTAAATATATCTCTCACTCCGTTAAATTTCTACGGGTCCTGCTAGTATTTAAATTCTCTATGAAGAAGAAAAAACTCTGATGTGAAACCTACGCTCTTTTTTTTTGCATAAAGAAGTTACCATTTATCAAGGCCCGAACGCCATGCGAGGATAAGGGTTAATGAATGCACAGTAGTCAATAGGACAACATAGTAGTAATCGTTAGTAGTGAAAATTGGGTAAATTGGATGACTTAAGGGGAAGGCTCATCAAGAACTGGCTTAAGTTGGACTTGAACAACAATATTGTAGTTAGCTGGAAAGCAGGGAAATGGAAGAGAGTTCCAGGGCGTGCAGTTCTAAGAAAGAAGATTGTTCATGGAAGCAACGTTTAGATTAAGGCACAGATAAAGAGTAGGGGAAATTATTAATAGTAGTTTCAGCTAGACGAGTGTTTTTGTGAAAGTTTGGCAAGGGGGAATATAGATTGGAGCTCAGACTAGCACTTGTCATAAGCATAAGGATAGAGCAGAGGCAGGCTAACAACGTCTTTTCTGTAGAAAAGCGGTTGCACAAAAGAGAACAGGGCATCCTCTACTAGGCTGCGAAGTCTATTTTGCACTGTGTTGTCTACAGGGTGTTCAATAATAACCGTTACTTGTATTTAATAAATTAAAAAAATATATATAATTACATTAATTGAAATGTATAAAATAATAATATGGTAATGAAAAAACTTTTTACTCGATATAACCTCCATTAGCATCCACAACTTGCTGCAAACGTTTGGAGAATGCTCTGCATGAGTCACGAATGGCTCGTTTGGGTATTTTCTCCCATTCCTTGGTCAATTTCCTTTTCAGAGCGTCCAAACTGGTGTGGTGTGTAGCTGAGACTTTGTTCTCCAAGATTGACTAGATTGCAAAGTCCAGTGAGTTCAGGTCTGGAGATGATGGACGTCATTCTTCCTTCGAGATGAAAGCAGGCACATTCTCTGTCAGCCATTCCTGTGTCTTTTTCGCTCCATGAGCAGGTGCAGAGTCTTGCTGGAATGACCAACACCTGTTTTGGAAATGCTTTTGCGCCCAGGGCAACAATGCAGACTCAAGAATTGATGTGCGATAATTTTCCTGGTTCAATTTGATGCCATCATCCCCAAAAACGAGGGTACTTCTTCCCGTCTCTGTTACCGCTGCCCAGACCATCACTGAGGCGGCACCTTGCCTCCGCGTAACCACTCGAGACTCGACTGCACTTTTATGCGACCAAATCCGATCATTTTGGATGTTAGCTGTTGGACGTCGAATTTCTTTTCGTCACTGAAAACCAAGTTAGGAAGCGTGCCAGCAGTGATGCGAGATAAGATGAGCTCAGCTCTTTGCGCACGTTTCTCAATAGAACTTGCAGATAACAGTTGCTTCTTCTTGTATTTGTACGCAGATGTTTGGAGATCAGTGTGGAGAATCGTAGAGATCGTCCCGATCGACACTTTACCCTTTTTAGCGAGATTTCTGAGGAATCTTCTTGGGTTCCTCCTAAGCTTTTCTCTTGTGGATTTTACCAGTTTTGGGGTCCTGACAGAACGAGGCCGACCTTGACCAGGTTGATTAACAATGTCACCAGTTAAGGTCTTTGCTATGTCAGGTGCTGTTTTCCCAGATTTGAATCGCTCTACAATGGCGGTTTTTTTTTTTTTTTAATCCTGTGGCATTCTGATCAAAACTAAAGTTTCAGTTATAGCTTAGATTTATACACCTGAAAAACATAAAAATGTAGATAATTTGTTAAATATAGGAAATAAAAGAATCTCGTAACGGTAAATTTTGAACACCCTGTATTCAATCATTCTAAATTCAGATATTGTAGGAGGAATGAATGCTTTGCAAGTCGAATAGTACTCAGAGCTTTTTTTTTTTTTTACATGGAGTTGACCATTATCAAGGCCCAATGGCCACTCAGGGATTGTGTGTACAGTAATCAAAGGGATAGTGTAGCAATAGTATTGGAGAATTGGTAAGGTGTCATTATTTAGAGGGGCGGTTCATCAGGAATTTGTTTGTGTTGGACTTGAAGACATCCAGGTTGAAGTCGGGAGGGAAACAAGCAAGCGGAAGAGAGTTCCACAGGCGTGCGGTTCTAAGAAAGAAGCTTTGTTCATGGTATCTACGTTTTGATTTAGGCACAGATAAGGAGTGGGGAAAATTATTGACGGTGGTTTCAGCTAGTCGGGTGTTTTTTGAGAAAGATTGGCGAGGGGGGACCAGAGAATGGAGTTCAGACGAGCACCTGCCATGGAAATAACGATAGAACAAAGATAGGCTCGCTACGTCTCTTCTGTGGAAAAGAGGTTGCAGGGTAGAGAAAAGGGCATCCCCCACCAAGATCTGACAGAATTGGCCATATTCTGTCTGCCAACATCTATTTCTATGCTGACTTTAATGTCTGCACTATTGCATCTCAGTACATACCTGAGAGTTTCGTATCGTTTCATGAATAAATTGTTTTTATCTGTAATAAATCAAGAAATCATCAACTATTACAGCAAACATAATCTAATTAGTCAAAAGCAATGTGGATTTCGTCCTTCAAAATAAACTGCTGATGTGCTGACTGTAATTTTACGCATAATCAATAAATCCGCTGATGGGGGGTCATCTCTAGAACAATAACTAGTGACATATCAATGACATTTAATTAGGTTTAGTACAAAGGTTTGCTTCACAAACAAACTAGCTATAGAATTTCTACAAATATCTCCTTAACCATTAAATACTTTCTCGTTCAGAAAAGTAGACGTTGAGGACAAAAAAGTCTCTTGCACTAGTAGTAATGCCGGTGTGTTGCAGGGATCCATTGTAGGCCGAATTCTTTTCACTAGATTTATCAATGCACTTTCAAGTCACATTTTAAGCTCAATCGTTGACAGTTATGAAGATGACACTACTATCTATGGCAACACCACAAAGATCATTAATGATGAAGATTTGTATCTTTGTTTCTCTTTCTTTCTTGCTAGAGCGTGTAGTACAAGAGAGAGAAATTTGTGTGGTGCTTTCAATACATTTAAAACAAAGCCTTTTTTATTTCAACATTAACGCTCGTATTTTCACTTTACCCCAACTGAAATGAATGGCTTTCTACTTTTATAAGTTCAAAAGACTAACCATTACTCCATACTGCAAATAAAAGACTTGCATTGCTGAGATTATTTTATTTTTATGTTGGATCTTTCTACATTCGAGAATGTATCTCACTTAACCTTTATTTACCCGGGATTGAATGATGATCAACGAATGTTTCACACACCCAAATCGGTGAAATCACTCTTTTTTCAATAACATCGATAGATTGCCTGCTCTAGTCAGGAACTCATCGCGATGCACTAAAAAGGAATCTTCTTATGCCTCTGAGTGTACAATTCATTGTAGTCTAAGTTTACAATATACTGTAGTTTACATTGCACTATTCCTAATTTTATAAAATCATTTTTTATACATAACTAACGGAGGTCCCCGGCGTTTCTCGAGTATAGAGAGGTTTTATGGTAAGCTAAGCCCTAAAAAATATTTCAAACGCCGTAAAAAATGATAATAGAAGCGACACTTGTGCGAGGAAAACAGAAGTAGTAGTAAGCAGGCTGGCAGCCAAACAGGCGCGAACCTGAAATGCTAAGAGGAAATAGAAAGTGGAAAAAAGCGAGCAGTTCAGCCGCCGCGCTCACCGCGACATACGACGTCACCGTCATTCCGAATAAGCTTAGTCATTGCAAAGCGTATGATTATTTTCCAAAAATGTTGACGAAAAAGTGTCCCTTCCTTGTAAAAAACGGTCCAGTTGACGATCAAATAATTAATGTTTTGAGCCAATTCTCGTATATTTATCGTCCGTGAGACTGGGTTTTCAAACGATACCAATTTTGAGAGTGCTGACTGCGTGTGTCGAAAGATCTTGCCAGATATACAAACACGCAAACATATTTTGGCTTTTATATTATAGATGGATTGAATTGAAGTTAAAAATGCAAATGTCAAGTATCGTGCTTCAATCGAGTTTAAATAGTATCATAGTTGAATGCATTCGAAGTTGGAACACTGCTGTTTCAATGGCGGAAGTGATGCTCAACGGACCGTTTTTTGCCTTGACTGAATAGAAAACAATCTTCGAAACTTATTGGTTATGTCCTTTTCTCTTCTCTACACGTTCTATTTCACAGAAAAGACGTTGGTAGTCCTCTTTATACGCAATCCTTATTTTCTCAACTGAGCTCCAATGTCTGTTTTTTTTTTGTGTTTTTTTTTTGTAAACATTTACAAACAAAATCTCGTTTTGGAACAACTCAAAATAGTTTTATTTCACTTTTTGTGTACTTTTAACTAAACGAAATTTTCATCAGCAAAGTCTCTCCTCAAGAACTATTTGTGTAGAACACAATACAAAGGCGCTGCTTCTCAGCCGACCTTACCGTAATCGTTTTCAAGTTTTATTTTACCAAATTCTTCAAAGCCTCCGGTCAGTCTCAAACGACAAAGAATACCCCCTGTAGAGGCAGTTGCGTGTGTACTTGTGATGTAAGGGTTTGCACAATCTCATACCACGCCTCTCTCGGAACTGTTTAAGTCTAATGGCAAGAAGTCCAGGGCGACTGGAAACAATTTCGAGATAAGCGGAGACTGCATGCAGGACGTTGAAGTCTCAAATAGTCACCCATTTAGTACTGATCAGATTCAACGTTGCTTAACTTCGGTGATCTAGCGGGAATCGGTGTGTTAACGTAATTACGCCATATTTCACTTTCTCTTAAATAATCTAATTTTTGGCAAAACCTCAACAATTTTTACCACTCATATAAAGCTTTACAGTAAAGCTGCTTATATAACTTTGTCATTGGCGCATGTAGTACAGGTTGAAGTGACCCAAATCTGCAAAACAGAGCTTTTCCCAGGAGTTAATCAAAAATGAGTGACATGTCAAAGGTACGATATAATCACGTTGACAAATCGGTTCTCGCTGGGTCACCGACGTTAAGCAAAGTTAAACCTGGTCAGTCATAAATGGGTTACTATTTGGGAATTCCTGGTGCTGTATGTGCTCTCCGCTTATCTCGGCATTGTTTCTGGACGTCCTGGACTTCTGCTTGCCATTGAACTCAAATAGCGCCGATTCAGGAGAGGTGTGGTTGGAGATTGCACAAGCCTTGCCCAACAATTACACGCGCAGCTGCTCCTACAAAGTGTATTCTTTGTTTTTTGAGACTGAACGAAGGCATCGATCGACATGTCAAGCGAAGGAGACACAACAAAACACGAGAATTAAGTAAATCAATGGCGTCACGTTTGGTCAAGATGAGAGAAAATTTAGAAATTTCTTCGTCTATGGAAGCCGTGAGAGTGACCACGAGTTATGGGAGTATGCCATTTGAAACCTAAGTCGAACAATGTAAGTCTGCCTTGGACGTGCACAAGACAATAATATAAGCTGAATGAAAACTTTGAAATCGTAAAGAGCGAAATAACCGCCAAAGATCTATGTTCGCAGTAGATGAGTCAACTAAATAACTAATTACTGTTTGAGTAATTTCCATAAAAAAACCTTAGAATCTCATAAGATCGTTTCCGTATTTCTTTCTGAATGAAAAAGAAGCTTTATGTGTCTAGAAACACTGATGACGATTGAGGATTTTAGAAGAGAAAATCGAAGAAATCAATATTGGGACCCTACGGCAGTAAGCAGATATTATGTCTACTTGAATGAATTTCAATATAGGTCATCGAGTACATGTCAGTATCAATTAGCGGCAAACTGAAATAGATCCATTGCAGCTTGCGTGTGTACTGCGAGGAGGCTTAGGGATTAGCGCCTTGGATAACACCTGCCAGAAATCAGGCGTTGAACGATTGTGGCACTATATCTCAGTGCTACGGTTGCTAACAAATTCTACAGCATGGCCGGGTAGTGATTTGCCCATAAGCGTAGAGATACACAGACATGCAATCCCAGAATCCTCTTTCTTTATCAGTCTTTTTTTCGTTCGGATAACATGGGGTAGGCATGCGTGTTTCTGTCTCTCCATAAACAAGAGATGGCAACTCCTTCCTCAACACTACTTAAGCATAGTTAGTTTAATAATTGTAGGATATGTAAAGCGTACATTGCTTTTGTAATAAATAGTGTATACATAATGTAAGATAAAATAGTTAATTATTGTTTTTGTAATAAATAGTGTATACATAATGTAAGATAAAATAGTTACTTATGTTTCATAAATATTACGATTGTGTTGTGTTGTGTGTTTTATTGTGTCTGCCATGAATGCCTCCACGAAGAAGAAAGGAGATTCCAACCAGAATGCTACCATGGCGAATAAGTCGTCTGGGAGAATGAAGGAACCACACCCACATCCAACATCTCAGGTATTATTTTCTTCTTGATACACAGACCCTAATGACTGGCCATCTCCACATCTTTATGATACCGTTTCTAAGACATTTAGTGTAACACGTGAAGCCAGTCACACGCCAGTGACCGGCTGATAATGTTATATGATATTACAGAAAAACTAGATCAAGTGTTCCTGGGACAGAATAGAGTTTCTACACAGACGGAGCCGGGAAGCGACAGAGGCAACGTGCGTCCGCAGATATAGAGAGAATCAGACCAAACATCACCCGACGTCTGTTATCTGCATCTCTCATTATTCAAGTAGAAAGATAAGTCAGCAGGAATTGATTTTAGCCTATCCTTAAATAGATTGATTTTAGTCTTTCTATGATCCGATCATTTGCCAGAAATGCTTGGTTTGTCGTGGGGGGCTATCAACTGCGCCACGGGCCCCGAAGGGCGATCAAGGTTGGATTCTTTGATCTTATAAATCCACGTTTATTTATTATCTGATCTTCCATAGTCGGGTCCGTACCGATTGGTATATATATATTATTCCTTAATTGAAATTCATTTTTGAGATGAGCATTATATATATTAATCGCCCTTCGGGGCCCGTGGCGCAGTTGATAGAGACGTTGAATCTCTACAGTTCCAGATGAACATTGTCTGAAGATAGCGGTTTCAATCCCACCCAAAGCGTGCCAGAAGTTTACTTGGCTAAAATGTGGTGAGACAACAACAACTACGGATGGCAGTGATTGCTGAGAATGCAGTTAGGAGATTCGAAGTTCCTATCCGTCGCGGTTACCACCTGATGAAGGCCAGGGGAATAGTTAGCCTAAACGTTGTGAATAAACAACCAGCAATAAAAGATGAAAAACAACAACTAATAAAGATGAGGATAATAGTGTGAAATAAAAATAAATTGATATCTTCTTGACGTCATTACGGGCAGGATTTTATCTACGTTGTTGTAGCAGGAACCGTTGAAGTGGAAGTGAACGTTTGTGCAAAAATAAGTCAACAAACATATTTTTAATTAAAAATAAAAATATTTATTTTTATCAATTAAAAGGAACATTTTTGACTCAACCTGACGCGATGAAGACTCCGCATTGTGTCACATATCTTTTAGTGTCTACCCTTTAGAAGCAAACGTTCTCTCGATAACTCGCCAGAAATCAGATCACGCGTTTGCGAGATAAAATAGAGTTTCTACACGGTCAAAGCCCGGCAGCAACAGCGACGACATGCGTCTGATAAAAAAGCATCAGAACGAACGTCATCCGCTGTCTGCTATCTACATCTTTTATCTCCCACTATCCAAGTAGAAGAATAAGAAAGAATGAATTAATTTTAGTCTCACTTTTTCGTCTCTCTCCCTCGTAAACAAACTTTCCCTCTCAAAAAAAACCTTTGAAGTCCAAAGGCCTCAATTGTGTTTTTATACATGAGTTTTATTTATCTAAGTAAAACAATCGATTAATCGCTATTATAAGATTAAACCACGTGTAAAAGTGACTGTCGATGAATGAAGACCAGTGACCGCACACGTATGTAAGAAAGACTGTTATTATTTGACTAGCGGGAGGCGCCCGACGTTTCCGGGTCGTAAAATTCAGTAAAATATATGCATTACCATAAAATACATTTATTATCACAGAGAAAACTTATCTTGCAGATTGCACTATACTTAATATATAGTAGTGAGTTCAAAAGTAAAAAAACAAAAAAACACTTGGTTGCTGTCAGCTGAATTCGGAACCAAAACATTTAGAGCTTCAGCCGATCCTCTTAATTTTAAATCTAAATTAAAATTAAAGATTTAATATTAAACGACTTGAAACAAGGCCGAAAGCCATCAGTCCCGTGCTCTCATGTAATGAATGAATGCGTGAATGTAGAAATGACATGAAATTCTTAAAGATAAATTAAATGACCGAAAAATGGGCTGAAATGACTTAAATAAATAAAAAAAATAAATGACTTAGAATGATGTGGTTAAATACAATGACCCCACAACTCAATCTTCACTCTTCAATCCTGCAGTCCAATGCACTTCTGACAGCAATTGCTTCTGCCAAACAAAAAAGACACGCTCTCTCCCAAATACAGGCTTTTTATAGGACAAAACCGTCCAAAGTTATTTGCATACTCTTCCCATGATCTCTAGTCTATAAATAGACGCAGTGGCCATTCTCTTCTTCTTCTTCTTTCTTCTTTCACTCTCTGAAGCGGGCGTTGCCAGTGGTAAAAGGTTTGCACGATTTTTTTTTTTTTTTTTTTACTACACGCCCCCATGATCATTAAAGATCATTCACATCTCATAATCCCGTGTCCAGATCGGCGCATTGCGTTCTCTTTGCGGTCTCTGCATCGGCACCGGTTCATCTTCATCACTCCCTGGCTCAGTACCACCATCCTCATCACCTAAATGGACCACACGCCTTAAATCTAAAACATGTCGTGGCATTCCATTGACACTTAAGTTGTTTGGGGATTGCACTCCTGTTATCACTCCTCTTCCCCACTGCGTTGTGCATCGGGCATCAGGCGGTTTCACCCAAACTTCTTCTCCTATTTGGATTCTGGCTGGTCCTTGATCATTAATTTCCGGTGACATGTCTCTAGGATGCCTCCATTCATAATTAAAGATTGCTCTATGTGGTACTGTGTCATCTCTTTGCCCGACCTTAGGGGACATGTTGTACCAAAATGTGGCCTCTTCAGGCGATATTCTTCCTCTCTCAGCTATTGCTTTCACGGTCCGATGATGTCGCTCCACAATGCCATTTCCTCCAGGTCTGTAGGCTGCCCTGTAATAACTTTTAATCTTCCATTTTTTTAGCATCGTCTGAAAGATTTCTGAGCGAAAAACAGTGCCGTTGTCCATTATCACCTCCCTTACTAGACCTCGTTCAAGCATCACCTTTTCTAATTCAGTTGCAGCTGCAGATGCGGCTTCCACTCGCAATTCCTTCCATATCGCCAGTCTACTTGGCCTACAATCAATTATGACGTCGATCCCATCAACGATGTGATTCATCAAGATTGCCCTCACCTTTACGTGCATTCCACAGACTTTTATCTCCACTTGTCTGGCTCCTTTACATTCTATATTCCTCCCATCAACTGCTTTCACTGTACCGCTCCTTCCATATCCCTTCAAAAGTTTGGAATTGATTAAAGTAGTGGTGCACCCAGTATCGACAAGTGCAGTCATTACAGAATCATTCACCTCTACTTCTATTATAGGAAGAGGCCAGTATCGCGCCTTCATTTCATTGCTAGGGTAGCTTGCGGCGCAGAAGCTCCCTCTTGCCCGTTTCCCTGAATCTGAGGACAATATCTCGTAATGTGGCCAAATTTTCCACAATTGTAGCATGTTGCCCTGGCCCTAGGGATCTCTGTGCAATCTTTTTTTAGGTGCGGTCCTTGACATCTAAAGCACTAAAGGCTTGATTCTTTCTTTCCCTTATTATTCTCATTAGTTTGCGCACTTGCGGCCAATGTCCGAGTTTCTACGACCCTTTTGGTGACTAAAAGCCGTGCAGTCGGTATCAGTTTGCTGACATCCATTCTCTCTATGTTCGGTAGCTGCTGTAATGCCACAGATACATCGTCTGGGAATCCAGTTATGAATGCCAGTTTGGCTGTATGTTCCAGCCCTCTTCCCAGATATCCTGCCAGTCCAGCCAATCTTTTGATTTTATTAGCATAAACATCCACCAATTCTCCTGTCCACTTGAATCGTTGCAGTTTTTCGTATGCCTCAAAAGGCCCCTCAGTGAAGGCGGTCACGAGTCTCATCTCTATCAGTTCTGCATCTTCTTGTTCTGCATTATTCATCTCAAGATAGAGAGCGAGTGCATCTCCCTGCAAAAAAAGTGGAATAAAACTGGCAAGGTCTGGCACATGTGTAAGCTTAGCCACCAGTTTTACTTTCTTTATCCATCCGACTACATCACCTTCTCCACTAAAAGGTGGTATCACATCTTTTCCCAATCTCAACATCCCAGATTCCATGATCTATTCTTAGCCGAAATAGCTTGTGGTTAAATACAATGACCCCACAACTCAATCTTCACTCTTCAATCCTGCAGTCCAATGCACTTCTGACAGCAATTGCTTCTGCCAAACAAAAAAGACACGCTCTCTCCCAAATACAGGCTTTTTATAGGACAAAACCGTCCAAAGTTATTTGCATACTCTTCCCATGATCTCTAGTCTATAAATAGACGCAGTGGCCATTCTCTTCTTCTTCTTCTTCTTTCTTCTTTCACTCTCTGAAGCGGGGGTTGCCAGTGGTAAAAGGTTTGCACGATTTTTTTTTTTTTTTTTTTACTACAAATGACTTTAATAAACTTAAGGATGAATTGAATGAACTTAAGAATGACTTGAATGCTTAAAAAATAACTGGAATCCTTCAAAAACAACTTGAATGATCTGTAGAATGATTTGAATGGATTTGAGACTGACTGGCCAGTCCTCCTGTGGTGTCGTAGACTGGTTTTGGCCCGGCTTCTGGCCCCTTTCCTTCCTTTTGCCCGGAGATTGAGTCATGGGATTTCTCACATCGGGATTTATTGTTGGTGGATTGGTTTTCGGGGCTTTCGGTGGTGTCGGAGTGTTTTAGGGAGCTTTGGGCGGTGGAGATGCCTTATATCCCCCCCCGAGAACCTTTAGCGATTCCAAAGTGTCCCTGAAAAGCACTTGGGTTCTACGGGCAACTTCATCATCTTCCCCTTCGGGCGTTGGGGAGCTGCCCTCATGGGGAGTAGGTCCTGGATGACCGGATGGGAGTTGGGAGAAATTTTGCACTGACCTGATATATTGATAAAATATTGTGTCACATAGCGCACTTGCGGGTATGTAAATGCGTGCGAAAACTATAAAAAGAGAAAGGGAACGATCAGAGTAGAGGCGAGATCACGTTCGAAATTTCGTGAGTGACGTAGAGAACGCCTTAGTCAACGTGGGTGACGTCATATCTGTACCAATGAGGGGATAAGTGTTGTTGCTACCAAGAAAAAGCGAGCTTGAGTTACTTCCTGTTCTCTGTCTTGGTTTCCTTTTGACTGAAGCTGAAAACAACGTGTTTTTTTTTGTTCGCGGACAACGTTACAATTAATCTTTATCTTTTTATATCGATAAATGCGAACATTTTATCTAATGTTTGCAAAAACAAATATACAGTGCCTTTAATGTAAAAGCTGTGTTTCAAGTAGCGAAATTTGCAAAGCGATAGCTATCTTGCAAAGTCAGCCATTCCATATATAATGCACATTTGAATTTCTAATGTATATATGACAGTATTGATTTATCAAATGAACCTCCAAACTTAATTAAATAGAATTATCACATATGACGAATTACATTAGCTTTTTCTTCTGGCTTTATTAATTAATGACATTTACTTCCTCGATACAGGCCGGATATTTACCTGTGTAATAGAGTAATCGAATTTATTTCCTTTTATTAACAAAACCAGCGCGTATGGACCAATCGAATTAAGCGAACAACGCAAACGAAACTAGATTTAATCATATCTGGGACACTTGTAGAAATTCATATCCAACGCACAGGCTTCAGATAGAAACTGACGCACCGCTGAGACATGAAAGTCTTTTAACGCGTCTATAACAGAGTTTAGAGTCGTAGTTATTTTTAGTTGTTTAGATCTATATCGAACATTTGAAATTTAACAAACATGTTTCTCATATACAGATAATAATAACACCTGTAATATTATAGTGTACGAAGTTGACGAGAACGGTTTATCAATCGCCTTCCTTCAGTGCGTTTTGCCTGAAAGTGTTAGATATTGGTGTAACAGAGTGCATATGAGTGCGTGAGAAAAATATCAGCAGCAGCGGAGGATAGCTGGCTTGCGAAGAGATTAGCAGTAGGCAACAAACGCGCATATGCAAATTAGGGGGTGTGCACGAGTAGAAAAAGGAAAAAACGAAAAGATAAAAAATTGACGGGTAAAGGAGAAGACGAGAAATGGTTGACTACGGTCGGCGTGAAGGCGGAAAAGAAGTGTACACCGGGCGAGATAGACGATGGTGAGAGTTTTTAATTGGTGTAAAGACGGGAGAGTAACGCGCAATAATAACAAATACTTTTGTTATAAAAGAAGAAAGGCCGACCTCGATTTTTATTTATTTATTTCCTCTTGTTTGTGTATAACTGCAACGTTACCACGACACAGTTAGGAACAATTAACCGGTAACCACATAATCTAGATAGAAATATATAAGAACCCTATAACTCTAGATTGAAATATATGAGAACCATATCACTCTAGATAGAAATATATAAGAACAACATCACTCTAGATTGAAATATATAAGAACCATATTATTTATTTCCTCTTGTTTGTGTATAACTGCAACGTTACCACGACACAGTTAGGAACAATTAACCGGTAACCACACAATCTAGATAGAAATATATAAGAACCCCATAACTCTAGATATAAATATATAAAAACCGTGTCATTCTAGATTGAAATAGTTATATATTTCTCATTTTGTCTCTAGATAGAAATATATCAGAAAACATCACTCTCGATTGAAATATATAAGAACAACATCACTCTAGATAGAAATATATCAGAAAACATTACTCTAGATTGAAATATATAAGAACAACATCACTCTAGATAGAAATATATGAGAACCATATCACTCTAGATTGAAATATATGAGAACCATATCACTCTAGATTGAAATGAGAACCATATCACTCTAGATTGAAGTATATGAGAACCATATCACTCTAGATTGAAATATATGAGAACCATATCACTCTAGATAGAAATATATGAGAACAACATCACTCTAGATTGAAATATATAAGAACCATATCACTCTAGATTGAAATATATGAGAACCATATCACTCTAGATAGAAATATATAGGAACAACATGACTCTAGATTGAAATATATGAGAACCATATCACTCTAGATAGAAATATATAAGAACACCATCACTCTAGATTGAAATATATAAGAACCATATCACTCTAGATTGAAGTAGATGAGAACCATATCACTCTAGATTGAAATATATGAGAACCATATCACTCTAGATAGAAATATATGAGAACAACATCAATCTAGATTGAAATATATAAGAACAACATCACTCTAGATAGAAATATATAAGAACCATATCACTCTAGATAGAAATATATCAGAACAACATCACTCTAGATTGAAGTATATGAGAACCATATCACTCTAGATTGAAATATATGAGAACCATATCACTCTAGATAGAAATATATGAGAACAACATAACTCTAGATAGAAATATATAAGAACCATATAACTCTAGATAGAAATATATAAGAACAACATCACTCTAGATTGAAATATATAAGAACCATATCACTCTAGATTGAAGTATATGAGAACCATATCACTCTAGATTGAAATATATGAGAACCATATCACTCTAGATAGAAATATATGAGAACAACATCAATCTAGATTGAAATATATAAAAACCATATAACTCTAGATTGAAATATATGAGAACAATATAACTCTAGATTGAAATATATAAGAACCATATCACTCTAGATAGAAATATTTAAGAACTACATCACTCTAGATAGAAATATATAAGAACCATATCACTCTAGATTGAAGTATATAAGAACCATATCACTCTAGATTGAAATATATAAGAACCACATCACTCTAGACAGAAATATATAAGAACAACATCACTCTAGATTGAAATATATAAGAACCATATCACTATAAATTGAAATATATGAGAACCATATCACTCTAGATTTAAATATATAAGAACCATATCACTCTAGATAGAAATATATAAGAACTACATCACTCTAGATAGAAATATATAAGAACAACATCACTCTAGATATGAATATATAAGAACCACTTCACTCTAGATAGAAATATATAAGAACCACTTCACTCTAGATAGAAATATATAAGAACAACATCACTCTAGATTGAAATATATAAGAACCATATAACTCTAAATAGAAATATATAATAACCACTTCACTCTAGATATAAATATATAAGAACCACATCACTCTAGATAGATATATATAAGAACCACATCACTCTAGATAGAAATATATAAGAAGCACATCACTTAAGATAGAAATATATAAGAACCACATCACTCTAGAAAAAAAATATATAAGAACCACATCACTCTAGATATAAATATATAAGAACCACATCACTCTAGATAGGAATATATAAGAACCACATAACTCTACAGGGTGAACAGGAAGTCCTTGGACCAATTAAAAGTGGTTTATTAATAGAAACTTACAAAAATATGAATTAAACATGAATGAAAATTATAAGTTAGGAAACCAAGAATAAATTTAAATTATTTATTTTCAATGTGATGTCCCTTCCTTTTGATTAGACGTTCAATTCTCTGTCTGAAGTTACAAACCGAGGCACGCAACGTTTCCTGAGGTATTTTAGCCCATTCACTCAGAAGAGATGTCTTCAAAGCATCAACACTTGGATGAGCAACAGAACAGACCTTTGCCTCCAACAAAGACCACACCGAAAAATCCATGCGATTCAAATCAGGCGATGCAGGAGGCAACACCTCCTTACTCCAGAATCTTGGAAAATGACGTTGGCACCAGTCCTGAGTTTTTCTGGAGGTGTGGGGCGGTACTTCATTTTGTTGGAAGGTGAAAGACTGATCTTTGAAGTGTTTCTTCATCTCTTCAAATGCTGGAACCAAAATATCGTTAATGTAGCGGTCTGTGTTGATCCTAACCCCTGCTCCATGAAAATCAGAGGCGACTTCCAAGCATTGGAGACTGCAGCCCACACCATGAGGGAAGACAGCTTTTGTCGGCGGAAAACTATTCTCACGGAGTCATCAATGTCTGCTGAAGATTTTGCGTAAACTCTGTCGTTCTGATTGTTAACAGTCGCTTCAATTGTGAAGAGTTTTTCATCAGAAAAAACGATCTCTCGCTCTGCCGTGCCAGCCTTCAGTTCTTCAAGAAGAAGCTTTGCTCTTTCAAGTCTCTTGTGCTTTTGGGCAGGTGTGAGTAACTGTCTCTTTCTCATCTTGTAGGGGGACAACGGCAGATCGTTTTTTACGATGGTTCTCATCGAGGTCACGCTCACATTCATGTCTTTAGCCATTTGTCTTGCAGATCTCTTCGGGTTCCTCCTTACCCTATCTCGGACAGCTTTAATCACCTTCTTTGTTCGAGCAGTGCGAGGTCTTCCAGTCCTAGGACGGTCTTCAGATGTACCAAGTTCCTTAAATCAGTTCACAACATGGTACACGGTCGATTTAGCCACTTTCAAGAGCTTAATAATCTCTGAGTTTGTCCTTCCCGCGCAATGAAGCTTAATTATGGCCTCTCGTTTGCTCATTTTTCTGACAGTTTAAGCAAAATTATTTTAATATTTTTGTTGAAAATAATTAGATCAATAGTTAGACTAAATACTTACTTCATTCGAAAAGAGAAAAAGTGATTTTAACAATATTTAATTTTAAAACTAAAAATGGTCCAAGGACTTTCTGTTCACCCTGTAGATATAAATATATAAGAACCACATCACTCTAGATATAAATATATAAGAACCACATCACTCTAGATATAAATATATAAGAACCACATCACTCTAGATATAAATATATAAGAACCACATCACTCTAGATATAAATATATAAGAACCACATCACTCTAGATATAAATATATAAGAACCACATAACTCTAGATATAAATATATAAGAACCACATCACTCTAGATATAAATATATAAGAACCACATCACTCTAGATATAAATATATAAGAACCACATCACTCTAGATATAAATATATAAGAACCACATCACTCTAGATATAAATATATAAGAACCACATCACTCTAGATATAAATATATAAGAACCACATCACTCTAGATATAAATATATAAGAACCACATCACTCTAGATATAAATATATAAGAACCACATCACTCTAGATATAAATATATAAGAACCACATCACTCTAGATATAAATATATAAGAACCACATCACTCTAGATATAAATATATAAGAACCACATCACTCTAGATATGAATATATAAGAACCACTTGACTCTAGATAGAAATATATAAGAACCACATACCGAGATAGGAATATATAAGAACTACATAACTCTAGATATAAATATATAAAAACCACATTACTATAGATATAAATATATAAGAACCACATTACTCTAGATAAGAATATATAAGAACTACATCACTCTAGATAGAAATATATAAGAACCACATCACTCTAGATATGAATATATAAGAACCACTTGACTCTAGATAGGAATATATAAGAACTACATCACTCTAGATTAAAATATATAAGACCAACATCACTCTAGATTGAAATATATAAGAACCACATCACTCTAGATTGAAATATATAAGAACAACATCACTCTAGATTAAAATATATAAGAACAACATCACTCTAGATTAAAATATATAAGAACAACATCACTCTAGATTAAAATATATAAGAACAACATCACTCTAGATTAAAATATATAAGAACCACATCACTCTAGATATGAATATATAAGAACCACTTGACTCTAGATAGGAATATATAAGAACTACATCACTCTAGATTAAAATATATAAGACCAACATCACTCTAGATTGAAATATATAAGAACCACATCACTCTAGATTGAAATATATAAGAACAACATCACTCTAGATTAAAATATATAAGAACAACATCACTCTAGATTAAAATATATAAGAACAACATCACTCTAGATTAAAATATATAAGAACAACATCACTCTAGATTAAAATATATAAGAACAACATCACTCTAGATTAAAATATATAAGAACTACATCACTCTAGATTAAAATATATAAGACCAACATCACTCTAGATTGAAATATATAAGAACCACATCACTCTAGATAGAAATATATAAGAACAACATCACTCTAGATTAAAATATATAAGAACAACATCACTCTAGATTAAAATATATAAGAACAACATCACTCTAGATTAAAATATATAAGAACAACATCACTCTAGATTAAAATATATAAGAACAACATCACTCTAGATAGAAATATATAAGAACAACATCACTCTAGATTGAAATATATAAGAACAACATCACTCTAGATTAAAATATATAAGAACAACATCACTCTAGATAGAAATATATAAGAACAACATCACTCTAGATTGAAATATATAAGAACAACATCACTCTAGATTAAAATATATAAGAACAACATCACTCTAGATTAAAATATATAAGAACAACATCACTCTAGATAGAAATATATAAGAACAACATCACTCTAGATTGAAATATATAAGAACAACATCACTCTAGATTAAAATATATAAGAACAACATCACTCTAGATTAAAATATATAAGAACAACATCACTCTAGATTAAAATATATAAGAACAACATCACTCTAGATTAAAATATATAAGAACAACATCACTCTAGATAGAAATATATAAGAACAACATCACTCTAGATTAAAATATATAAAAACAACATCACTCTAGATTAAAATATATAAGAACAACATCACTCTAGATTAAAATATATAAGAACAACATCACTCTAGATAGAAATATATAAGAACAACATCACTCTAGATTAAAATATATAAGAACAACATCACTCTAGATAGAAATATATAAGAACAACATCACTCTAGATTGAAATATATAAGAACAACATCACTCTAGATTAAAATATATAAGAACAACATCACTCTAGATTAAAATATATAAGAACAACATCACTCTAGATAGAAATATATGAGAACCACATCACTCTAGATTGAAATATATAAGAACAACATCACTCTAGATAGAAATATATAAGAACAACATCACTCTAGATTGAAATATATAAGAACAACATCACTCTAGATTAAAATATATAAGAACAACATCACTCTAGATAGAAATATATAAGAACAACATCACTCTAGATTAAAATATATAAGAACTACATCACTCTAGATTAAAATATATAAGACCAACATCACTCTAGATTGAAATATATAAGAACCACATCACTCTAGATTGAAATATATAAGAACCACATCACTCTAGATTGAAATATATAAGAACCACATCACTCTAGATTAAAATATATAAGACCAACATCACTCTAGATTAAAATATATAAGAACAACATCACTCTAGATTAAAATATATAAGAACAACATCACTCTAGATTGAAATATATAAGAACCACATCACTCTAGATTGAAATATATAAGAACCACATCACTCTAGATTAAAATATATAAGAACATCACTCTAGATTGAAATATATAAGAACAACATCACTCTAGATTAAAATATATAAGAACAACATCACTCTAGATTGAAATATATAAGAACAACATCACTCTAGATTAAAATATATAAGAACAACATCACTCTAGATTAAAATATATAAGAACAACATCACTCTAGATTAAAATATATAAGAACTACATCACTCTAGATTAAAATATATAAGAACAACATCACTCTAGATTAAAATATATAAGAACAACATCACTCTAGATAGAAATATATAAGAACAACATCACTCTAGATTGAAATATATAAGAACAACATCACTCTAGATTGAAATATATGAGAACCATATCACTCTAGATTGAAATATATGAGAACCACATCACTCTAGATAGAAATATTCATATATTTCTCATTTTGACTCTAGATAGAAATATATAAGAACCATATCACTCTAGATAGAAATATATGAACCACATCACTTTAGATAGAAATATATGAGCAACATGACTCTAAATAGAAATATTTATATATTTCTCATTTGGACTCTAGATTGAAATATATAAGATCCATATAGCACTAGATAGAAATATATAAGAACCACATCACTCTAGATAGAAATATATAAGAACCACAACACTCTAGATAGAAATATCTAAGAACCATATCACTCTAGATATAAATATATAAGAACTACATCACTCTAGATAGAAATATATAAGAACCAAATCACTCTATACAAAAATAAGAACCACATAACTCTAGATAGATATATATATAAGAACCACATCACTCTAGATAGAAATATATACGAACCACATCACTCTAGATAGAAATATATAAGATATTAACGGACCCACGCTCGAGACTCAACGCAATGAAAAAAATATGCTGTTGTCCTAGCCCTAGTGATTATTTACTCACTATGAGTAATCACACAAACCATCATCAATGATTTCTCTTGGAGAACAACGTATGGCGTTATCTGGAGTCTGGGTGACAATCAGTTTTCTCAGGAATTTAGGTAGTAATAAGCTTTCCGAATGATAGTCCTCTTTGCACTCATTCAGTGGAGGTCTGCCCTGTGCTGTCTCTTCTCTGCCTTTTCACGCTCCTTGGACCTCCTCACTTATTCAGTGTTGTGCCATAGAATTTTATTATTGCAATTTTTAAGTACTACCGGTGTGTGTTAGCACCATTATATTGCCTTCCCTACTTGATCCTGTGTTATTTATCCTGTTTTATTTAAGAGGACTATTTTACTGTTATCATTATTATGTGGTTTATCGTTTAATTTTTTTGTTTTCACATGTATTAGCTGTTTTCTTGTGTGTTGTATCTTTGCTTTGGTATATTTGGTTCTGAACGCGTTATATTGGTTGGCTGTTATTTGGGACCCAGTTTCTCTGTTTAGGTGTCCTTTACGTAGCCACGTCCAAATGTTTTCGCGGGTCCTATTTTTTGTCATCCTTATAAATCGTTAGTGTAGCCATTTATTTTACCATTTTACTTTTTGTTGAGTTATCTCTTGCCTCTCTGTTCTTTGTCTTAATGAGTTTTTAGTGCCCCTTGCTGCGGTGATAAACCCTACTGTGTTGTGCGTTATGCGTGTCAATCACACAATCTGCTATGCAAACCAGTCTTAATCCCCCATCCTCTCATTTCACATTGTGCATGTTCATGAGTTTCCTTGTCTTCTGATCGAGGTGCCTTAGTTCTTCTTTGATTCAGCCTGTGAACGACCCGAAGTATATAATAGTGATACTCCCCATGTGTTTATATTTTTTATTAGGTTCCTATTATTATTATTATTATTATTATTATTATTATTATTATTATTATTATTATTATTATTGGAAAGCAACCAGGAGTTGCAGATATGTCAGTATCAGTGGTTGCTCATTAATAATAAACAGTATTTATTCCCAAAAATTGTACTAACAAATTTCAACAAATTTCCAGTACTCCGAATTGCCTTCGATAACTAATTGTAACTGATGTTTCATTATGGAAAACTAATGTATCGCTAGAAGCACCCATTAGTCTTCTTTTGGATTTGGGTAGCAGTAAGTCGTTTCAAAGTACTAGTTCTCTCTTGCCTTTTTAGTAGAGGTCCGGTTAGTGCTTTCTCTCTTCTCATTTTCTGTATCTTCTTTGAATTTTAACGACTAAATAATTTATTGTTATTATTTTATACAATCAACTAACAATATTTTGGATGTTTTAAATTGATTTTTTTATTTGAACATCAGGTTAATTTCTTTTGAATTTAGACATTCAAGATGTATTTTCGACGTTTCTAAACAGCAATCCTTTGAAAAACTGGGAAAAAATACATCGCCAATTTGATTAAGTTATTTATGGTTCATACATCCATAGCTTTGAGTCTCTGGAGGGGCATAGGCCATCCACAACTTTGTAGATGCTTTTGTAGCGAGTTCTTCTTTTGGGGCGGGGGCACACGCCTAATTTTCCCAGAAAGTACATACAGTACCTAACCTTTCCAAATGGCCACTCATCTGATACTGGCCAGGCTCAACATTGCTTAACTTCGGTGATCTGGCGAGAACCTGTGTGTCAACATGATTGTGCCGTCCGCCATTTATGGCGGCTTTTGATTATAGTCCAAAGCGTCCCAATTACAACATGTCTTCTTTGCACTTAAATAGTCTAACTAATTCGCATTTAAGATCTTAATATTTATTTATTTACAGGTACTTCCTCTTGCATTCTGGTATCGAATTTTTAAGTTATGTTTGAGTTAGTTCTTTTGTTTTTCTACAGAAAAATTATGTCACGTTTGGAAGGGTTAAGGACATAAGTTTGTATGCGCATGTTCTAAAGAAGTTTGACATTATCGTTTTGCTGTACCATTTCTGATTAATACTCATACCATTCCCATTGTGGCCCAATTTATAGAGTTTGCGTATATTCCAGTGTAGGATATGAGCGACTTTATCGTGTTTCTATATTTTTTATATTGATGTTGATCTAGTATATGGCATGCTGATATACTATGCGTTAATGTTTCTTTCTTTTTCGTTACACAATCTACACATCGGTGATTCTGAAGTTTTGTCGATATAGCGTTTCATAGAGCTAGTTTTGTTTGTTTGTTTGTTTTACGGTATTCGCCCAATATCTCTTTTAAAAGAATCTCTGGTATTGTTCCCAGTGCCTGTTTTTTTAGTGGTGTTATTCTGATGTTCTTCATCTTTCACATCCCGTTTATCTCTCTGGACAGTTCCGTTTATTTGTATAGCTTCTCTGTCTTCTTGATATTCACTCTGTGGCTTGCTGTCACGGCAAAATCTACAATCTGGCAGGAATTTTCCTTCTTGTTAACTATTATGACATCCGCTGTTCTTGCTTGGGTGGTTTTATCCGTTTGTATAGCCATGCCTCATAGAAGTTTGTGACTTTCCTTTTCAAAGTACCGCTGCCGGTTTGTGCTTTTACCATTTGTCTGGGTGTTCAAGATGTAATGGTTTGTATATTTCCCAGTGTACTGCCTTACCCACTTGATCGTGTCTATTTTTATATTTTGGGGGGCCAATTTGCTGCATTAATTTATTACGTTGTTTATTGTTTCGTCTGTTTTTAGACAGTCTGCATTTGCTGTGTTCTTGTGTCTTGTCGACCCTTGCGTTGATGAGATTAGTTCTTCTTGTATTGTCTTGTTGAGCTGTTATTAGGAATTCAGTTTCTCTGTTTACATTTCCTTTTGTAGCCATGTCAAGGTATTATTATTACTATTATTAGTAGCAGTATTAGTATTAGTATTGTTGTTGTTGTTGTTCATATTAATATTAACGTTGTTGTTATTATTGTTGTTATTATTTTTATTGTTGTTATTATTATTGTTGTTATTATTATTATTATTGTTGTTATTTTTATTATTATTGTTGTTGTTATTATTATTATTATTATTATTATTATTGTTAATGTTGTTATTATCATTATTATTATTGTTGTTGTTGTTGTCGTCGTTATTATTATTTTTCATTAATGTTGTTGTTATCATCATCATTATTATTATGGTGGTTGTTGTCTTGTTGTTGTTGTTGTTGTTGTTGTAGTAGTAGTAGTAGTAGTAGTAGTAGTAGTAGTAGTAGTAGTAGTAGTAGTAGATTGTAGATTTCTCACTACGCTGGGACAGGAATGTGAGAGAGAAGAACAAGAAGTGGAGCAATTATGCTCCATTGGCCTTGGAGAATAGGCGTTAAAACACTAACAATCCCGATCGTAGTTGGTACACTAGGAGTAGTATCAAGTCGTCTGAAAAGACAATTGCAAAAACTGCGAATCCCTGATGTTTTATGCGCCCTTCAGACTTCTGCTATCGTAGTTACCACCAACATCTTTAGGAAAACTCTTAATCTTTGAAGCTCCTGGTTTTGAGCCGGGATTGAGGAAAATTCTCTGGAAATGAATCCCATCTCTTTCCAGGGAGACGCTGATAAACGAAGTCAGAATTGTTGTTGTTGTTGTTGTTGTTGTTGTTTATTATTTATTTTTTATTTTTTATTTGTTATGCTAACTAGGAATCCCTACACGGGGCACCACCAGAAATTATTCACTGCCCAAAACTATTGCCCTATTATATAAATACGATCGAAATTCCTTGGATTTTTATCCTGCGAATCCATGCTTAACCTGGACACACACTCACTCACAAAACACAGGCACACACAAATATATATATATATATATATATATATATATATATATATATATATATATATATATATATATATATATATATATATATATGTATATAGTTTTAGACTGACAACAGTAATAGTCCGGTTATGATCATCATCATTATTAAGAGATACAGCTTGGTTTATTGTCTGAGATTTCTTTTTCTTAGATGAACACCTTTACCATGTAAAAAGATATATAAAGAGAGAGAGAGAGAGAGAGAGAGAGAGAGAGAGAGAGGATAGAAAGAGAGAGAGAGTGTGGGGGTAGAGGCAGCTGTGTAAAGTTATGTCTTCCACAGTGTTGTACAATTTACTAAATCTTTCAAATTAACATGAATAATTCATGCTGGCAAAATTGTTTCGATAAGGGTATACTGATAAAGTCAACTGATCTTGTATTCACGGCATTCGTTTTAGACCAATCTGTTGCTATATATCATATGCTGCTTACGACCCCCATAATTCTCACTCGTCATCTTCCCCGCTTTTACTCCACCATTCTAAACAATCACCCGACCCAGCTGAGTGCAAAAGCACTTTTTTAATCAATTCATGAATTAGTTTCGCCTGTTGCATCAATATCATATTATTACGCTTTCTCGTGGGATCCCTGTTATTTTGCTCAGAGATGAGATCACGATATATATATATATATATATATATATATATATATATATACTAGCATTTTAGCCCGGCGTTGCCTGAGTGTTTGGATGTGTATGTTGAGCAAAAAAAAGTGGTAGTAGGAAGGCAGGCTCGAAGCCGTACCGCAAAGGAGGAAGAGAACGGGGGAAAAACCTGACGTCTATGCTGTTACGACCACCGCCAAACCGGAAATGGCATTTTTTTTTTTAATTAAGGCAAGACAATCAAAAGGAGATGATGACTTTCAAAAATATCGGCGAAACCCGCCCCCTGTAAAAAAGTGCGCAGCTTAAGGTGAAAATATTAATGTCTTTAGCCAATTTTTCGATATTTGTCGTGTGAAAGGTCGAATTTCCAAATGGTACTGATCTTGAGAAAATCCGTCGCCTCTCTCGAAAGTGTTGAGCAGACATGCAAACATACATACATACATTTATATATTGGTAAATAAACATTTTCAACCGAAACGGATTAAAAAGCTTGCCCTATCTCTGAATACCCGTTATATAAAATTTCAAATGTTTAGACCAGAAATTGTGTGAGTAATTTGGTACAGACCGCATAGGTAAATTCTTTTAAACTTTGACCTCTATTATGACCCCTTAACATTTATTGTTTTGGGCTCAAATCAAGTTATTAAGTTAGATCCATGTCCAAGGAAACTATAGCTAAAATTTCAATTGTTTATACTGACAATTAGAGGAGGAGTTTGGTAGAGTTTTCAAATGTCAAATTGTTTAACTTTGATCCCTTAACAGCCAAATTTCTGGCCGAAAACCAATTACATATATTTTCCCAAATCTCAGTACCCTGTATATCAAATTTCGAGTCTGTAGACTACAAATTGACAGAGTTATTGCGTAGGTAAATGTACACACACAGACAGACACACAGACAGATAGATACACAGACACGTTCACTTTTATAGATATACTAGCATTTCAGCCCGCGTTGCCCGGGTGTTTTGATGTGTATTTTAAGCAAAAAAAGGTGGTAGTAGGAGGGAAGACTCGAACCCGTACCGCAAAGGAAGAAAAGAACGGCGTAAAACCTTACGTTTATGCTGTTACGACTACCGCCAAACCGGAAGCGACATTTTTTTTTAAATTAAGGCCAGACAATCTAAAGAAGAAGATAACTTTAAAAAATATCAGCAAAAAAAGTGCCCCTCCCCTGTAGAAAAGTGTCCAGTTTAAGGGGAAGATATTAATGTTTTTAGCCAATTTTTCGATATTTGTCGTATAAAAGGTCGAACTTTTAAACAATACTGATCCTGGTAAAATCCGTCGCCTCTATTGGAAGTTTAAGGCAGACATGCAAACATACATACATACATACATACATACATTTATATATTGGTAACTAAAAATTTTCGACCCAAACTGATGAAAAAGCTTGCCCTATCTCTGAATACCCTTTATGTAAAATTTCAAATATTTAGACCAGAAATTGTCTGAGTAATTTGGAAGAGACCGCAGAGGTCAATTTTTTAAAAACTGTGACCCCTATAAAATTTATTGTTTTGGGCTCAAATCAAGTTATTAAGTTAGATCAGGTTTCAAGGTAGGTTGCTGTAGGGATTACATGGTTGTAATGTATGGTATATAAGTCATTTCCAACTATTCTTTCAGGTTGATGTTCCCAGGATTTACTGCTACACTGAATGTTTAATTTTTCACAGATGGTCCGGTGGAGGTACTTACATACTCCATCATTTCTCGCTGTATAGTAGCCGTCCCCTAAAAGAACCTTGCAACTTGATATCAGACGACTCACACTTTCCAATTTTGTGTGGCAGAACCTGCATTTGTTGTCATTACTGATCCCTGAATGCACTGTTTTGCGCAGCCATTATAACCTTTTTCAGATCGTGGTGGAGATATCCCCTTTTGAGTTCTTTGTCTATGTATTCCTGAGAGAGTTCCCACCAAAATACTTTGATCGCTGATATTGCTCCCATTATTTAAGGTTCATCCTTTGGAAGATTTCTGCATGTTTCTGCCGGCTCTTTCTTGCTATTTCTGTGGCAGGCTTGTCTGTGCTTCATATTCTTGTGTGAGGCAGCCCTGACCAAACTGCTTGGCGAGCTTGGTGATTTTTGTTCTGCTGGTTCTTGTCTCTTATGTTCGCATACTATTGAGAGGGTTTAGTTCTGGAAGCTTCTTAGATACTGAACAGTTCTCAGGATAGTTGTCCTATATTGATGATTGATCTCTGAGAGTCACAGACCTCCTTCTTCCCTGGGCAAATACAGCCTCGGTAGGCACTGATTTCTATATATTATTTAATGAAGCGTTAGTAGTCTCCGTGTCTTTACATCTAGCCGGTTGATCTATTTTTTTGGTAAGTCAATGATACCAAAGCTGTATGTTATTACTGGCATAGCAAGCTGGTCGATGGTAGTAATTTTATTTTTATTTGTAAGTTGTGTTTTGCAGATCTCCTTCAACTTGGCATACTGTATGTTCTCGTTTTCCTCAATGCCAAGGTACCTATAAGGTTCGTGTTCTTCTAGATCCCTGATGTCGATGTCTTCATTAAGCTGCACATTTTCTGTGTGGGCCTTCCTCCCAGCTCGAGTGCACAACTGGCACACCCGTCCAGGCCAAACCCCACGCCGACACCATTGGAGAATGTGTCCACGCCTAGTGCAGATTGGTATCAGAGCTAGCATACAGCTCACTCTCCTGCTTGAATCTCGATGGCGTCCCTGACCCAAATTGTAGGCGTTCGGATTGTCATTCAGGAGCTTGCTGAGTGGGTCTATTGCCATACAGAAGAGTAAGGGATATAAACTGTCACCTTGGAATATTCCCTTCTTAAGTTTTACTTCAGGGATGATAGTTTTTCCTCCATTGTGATTTAATGATATTGTGGTTTTCCACATCTGAAGTTGAGCCGCCAGTGTTTGTCTAATTATCGGATGGATCTTGTATAACTCAAGGCACTGACGTAACCATGCGTGTGGCACACTGTCAAATGCCTTCTGGTAATCGATCCCTGCCATGCTCAGTTTTCTTTGCCTCTTCCTACAGTCTTCTTAGATGGTCTTGTTGATCAATAGCTGGTCTATGGTATCGTGGCATTTTCTTTCTGCACCCTGTCTGCTTTTTGTCAAGGTAGGTCCCAGAAAATAGGTGGTATATTGTCAGCTGCCAGATCAGTGAAAAGCTTGTAGATAGTTGTTAGACAGCATATTGGCTTGTATTTATTTGGGCTTCCTTTGTGTCTCCTTGGTCTTGGGTATGAGGCTGGTGTCCCTCTCTGTCAGCCAGGGTGATGTTGCTTCTTATCCTCTTAGCATCCTGCTGAAGTAATCACTGTAATGGTGATGGAGTGCAGTCAATTGTTTCAGCCAAAAGTCTTGGACAATGTTGATGCCAGGTGGTTGGATAATTGTGCATTTTTTCTTGTTACCGTACCAGGAGTTATGACTGGTTCTGGCATCTCAGGCTTGGTTTCGTTGAGTATAATAATATCTTCAATCCACTGGGCTTTTTGATTGTATTTGCCTTCTGTTTCAAATAGAGGCCTCCAGTAGTTTTCCAGGTCTTCCTCTTCAGGTGGACTATCTACGGCAATGGTATCCCTTATAAATTGTCTGTAAAAAGTCCTTTGAAATGCCTCTGTTGAATCTGGGAGTTGATCTTGTTCTCCTGGTTTTTAATCCTCTGGGCAAGTGCTGGTATTTTTCCCTCAAACTCCATAGCTGTATTATGCAACCCCTCAATGTTCTCATTTTGGTATTTGGTACGGAGTTTTCTGATGGTGGTCTTAAGTCGATCCTGTACCGAGGGATCTGCAAGGAACTGTTTTATTTGGCCTAGTTCCTTCCTGCAGAGATTCAGTTGTTTTTGCCACTTGGTCTTTCAGTGATGTGTATGTCTGGAGACTCTGAGCCCTATTCGATGATTATGGTTGAATGTCCGAGGGTTACTTTTTCTTTCGCTGTAGAGTCCAGCTGCATATTTGATATGATGTACTTCTGTGACCATTACTGTTGACGGTATTAGCCTCTTTAGAGCGATGTTAACTTTGGCTATGAGAGTATTTGCTCCTCCAGTAGCTTGGATCTTGGAAAAATGTGGTTTGTCCTTCATTCTCATACACCTCATCTCCTCAATTGTGTTGCTGAGCTCCTCCTTCAAAGCTAACTGTTCATCATTTGCTTCTGGGAGTACAGCTTATGGTGGTGGTGGTGGTGGTGGTGGTGGTGGTGGTGGTGGTGGTGGTGGTGGTCTAGGTGATTGTGGTGGTGGTTCTGGTGCTGGTGTTCTGTTAGGTGATGTAGATTCCTGTGTCGGTGGTTGTGGGGTTTCCAGCAGCGAGTTTGTGAGGACAGGTGTTACGTCAGCCAGAGACTCCAGAGGCACAGGAGTTCCAGGAGAGCTGGGCATGTGATGGAAAAGCTGGATGGGTTCTGATGGTGAAGTTGGTGGTGGTTGTTGGAGTAGGTCTATTGTGGACATTTTTATTGGGCTTTCCAGAGGACATCTGTTGCTCACCAAAACAGCTGTTATTTTTTATACATGTAGTCTTGTGGTGAACAATTTGAGGCTTTTATAACGCTGCGTTATTATCCTACCTGAAGGGATGTTGGCTTTTCCATGATAAAAATGAAAAAAGACGCCCCTTTAGGTTGCTGTTCTGTCCTTCGGTGTTTGATGCTTTAGTTTTGCATATTCTGTTGCCCATATAAGTATCCATCTCTCTTCTCTTTCTCATACCACCTCATCTTGTCTCCTAATCCTTTATCTTATAGTGGTCTTCTTCTGCAGTCCTCAGAGCCTCATGCTTAATGAGATATCATCCCATCTGTGAGATGAGAGATCGCAGGTTGGCTAATGATGTCTCCTTTTTCTCCGCTGGGAGATTCGAGGCTTTTACTCTCTCGGTAAGTATCTCTCCTGCGCTGCGTCTCCATTTCTAAAATCTTGAGTAGTAGTAACAGTACAGGAGAAAGACAGATCATGACTGGGGTTTAATCTCCCTTCTGTTTCTTTTGGGGTCTGTCAAGCGAGATGGACGAAGGACGGTTGGTCCATCTTGGTCATGGACTAATTGCTGTCCTTGTGTGACCTATGAGGTGAGTGGAGTACCACCTCTTGAGGCAAGAAGGTTCGCACCATTGCTTTCCTCTTCATGCGACGGCCATCCAGTCTGTATCCTTTTTTTATGCGTTTTCATAATTGTTCCTCATTGTTCACGGCTTATTATTGGTTATTCAAAGCTTCCCTCTACCTACCTTACATAAATAGAGGGGGTGCCCCATCTGCAACACGGGGGATGCACTGGATGGCCAGTGGAAGACGACACCGCAGTGTATATCTATATATCTATAAAAGTGAAAGTGTCTCTCAGTCTGTCTGTCTGTCTGTGTGTCTGTCTGTGTACATTTTCCTACAAAATAACTCTGTCAATTTTCAGTCTACAGACTCGAAATTAGATATATAGGGTAAGGAGATTCGGGGAAATCTTTTTAATCCGTTTTCAGCCAGAAATTTGGCTATTAATAGGTCAAAGTTAAACGATTTGACATTTGAGAATCTTCTAAACTTCTCCGCTAATTTTGGGTATAAACACTTGGAATTTTAGATATAGGTACCTTAGACATGGATCTAACTTAATAACTTGGTTTGAGCCTAAAACAATAAATTTTAAGGGGTCATAATAGTGGTCAAAATTAAAAACAATTAGACCTCCGCGGCCTCTACCAAATTACTCAGACAATTTCTGGTTTAAACATTTGAAAGTTAACATAAATGGTATTCAAATATAGAACAAGCATTTTAATCGGTTTGAGTGGAAAATTTGAGCTACCAATATATAAATGTATGTATGTATGTTTGCATGTCTGCCTAAAACTTTAGAGAGAGGCGACGAATTTTCACAAGATCAGTATCGCTTTGAAACTCGACCCCTCAGACGACAAATACTAAAAAATTGGCTAATAACATTAATTTCTTCACCATCAACTGGGAACATTTCTACAGGGGGGTCGGTTTTTTCAACGATATTTGCGAAAGTCATCCCCTCTTTTCGATTGTCTAGCCTTAATTTAAACCTACGTCACTTCCAATTTGGCGGTGGTCGTAACAGCAAAGACGTCACATTTTCCTCCGTTCTTTTCCTCCTTCACGGTATGGGTCTGACCCTGCCTTTTTACTACGACGTTTTGTTTTGCTCAACACACCTCCAAATACCCGGACAACGCCGGGTACCCATGCTAGTATATATATATATATATATATATATATAAGAGCAAATAGTACATAAACGTGTTAAAAACCACTTAAACACTTAATACGTGGACAGTCCTTAATCCGCGAAGTTTCGAAGAAACACTTTCCTTCTCATCAGAGGGTACGAATTAGCAAAATGCGGGATCGGATTTTGCATACAAAAGTATTTAATGAAACTGCAAGTAAGTCAAAGATCTTACTTGATAAGAAAAAGTAAAGCAGAGGGAATATGGTGAAGAAAAGGGTGATTACACGTGAATGGATAGTCTGGTAGGTAAAGTATCCAATGACGGTAAAATCCAAAATTTAAATCCAAGAAAGTTAATTAAATTTCCATTCGCACAAGTAAAATCCAAGGAAATAACGTAATTGGAAGATGGTCCAAAAGAATCCAAAAGGCCGAAATCCATGGAATAATCCACAAATATGTACAAGGAAAAGGGGGAAATATTCCAATAATATTAATAAAAGAAAAATAAAAGTATATATATATATATATATATATATATACATACATACATATATATTAATATGATCAATAAAAGTTATATAGAACTTTATTAAATCATCAGGTCAATAAATGCAAACATAAGAAAAAAAGTTAAGCCATGGCATTCCGAAGCTAAATTCTTCTCATCAGAGGAAAAGAAACACTGGCCTTATAACAATATATGTGTGTGCAAAGAAAAGACCGCCTTTAGAACATTAAGATTAGAAATGAAAAAGTAAAATAAAAACATGGGGATCATAAAAGGGTGTAAGGGATGAGAAACGAGGGATGTTGATAAGGCAGGTGATAGAATAACATGGAATAGAGAAAAAAAGACGAACAAGAAAGTAAAAGATAGAACCATATAATAACATAATGATATAGAGAAGAGAAAAAAAGAAAAATATCAGTAGAAAAGAAATAGAAATATTTTATCAAAACGAAAAAATAGTCCAAGCAAAGTCCTTCGAAAATAATCCGACTGTAACGATAATAGTCCGATAGAGACAAATTTAAAAATAAACTCCAAAGCAATGGATTTTTAGTAAGATAATCCTCAACAGAAATCCAGATGGTACGACTCAGGTTCGTTTAAGTGTTACCTTATCTAAGATTCCTTCAATTGGAGTTTTTTTTCGAACCGATTCGTATTGGACTACTGTCATCCCACCTGGATTTCTACTGAGGATTACTTTTACATATAAAAGACACTTTATATGTATGTGCCTCTGTGTGTCTTTCTCTGTGTGTTAATTCGTTCCCTAGGGACAACTAAACGGTTATACCGATGTTTTGAAATGTCAAACAAATGTATTTGTCGGAAAATGTTTATTGGAATATTCTCTACCGAAATAAGTATCTTAAATCGATAATCAAAAAAAAAATATATGATTAAAAAGGAGCAGTTCAATTTGAAGTAAAATTAACACCCTTATATAGCCTAACATCACAAGTGCATCTGAAATTTCATAACCGCACAAACAAAAGATTCTCTGAATAGAACCAACAGTAGGTTTTTTGATAAGACAATGGAACGTTCGAAAAGAATGTTTCTTTTTAAAGCACAATTGAACTATGGGACTTGGCGTTTGCACTTTAAACATTAATTCATGACATGATAAATAATTTTATAAAATCAACAGCTGATTCTCTATAGTGCAATGTAGACGGAAATGCATTGTGGATTAAGTCACTGCGGGGAGAAATGTTAAAATTATTCCCGGTGCCCCGTAGTGGGTACCTAAAGCGGCGAACTAATCGAGTGGATTGAAAAATGGACAAGTTCACCGATTTCAAAGGCAATAAAAGTATTAGAAGTGTAAATTTTCGTTCATCCTCATGGAATCGGGGGGGGGGAACGTCAGGTCTACCAGCTAGTGTAATATAATCCCGTTTACATTGTGCATATCCAGCGTTATTTAGTATGACGATTAAATTCTACTTGGCTAGAAATAATTAGCAGCTTGCGAAAAAGTGGTTTGGATTTTTTTTTAGAGCTTATAGTTCATTTTATCAATCAAGTACCTACCATTCTATTTATTTCTAACGTCACCTTTATCCTTGCGAATGTGTGTGTGTATGCGTGTATGTGTGCATGTGTTTTTTTTTTTTTTTTTTTTTTTTTTTTTTTTACAAAGGCATCACCACATTATCAAGGCCCAGAGG